>NC_048291.1:3756124-3976124 GCF_009762535.1 Notolabrus celidotus
AAATGTCACGTGACTCCTGAAAGCGAAACAGGTTTCTTTTAACGGTCGCAAAATGTGACGCCACACCCCAACTAGCTAACAGTCGTTAACACAGACACTTTGAATGATGTTACCGTGTTAATATGTGTGCTTTAAATGAGTATATTTGCTTTAATTTGACAGAAAGATAAGTCGGACTTCACCCACCTCTGGAAGCTGTTAACCCTCTTCATGTTTGTCTTCTTTTACAGCAGGAAGCAAGGCTAACAAAACAACTTTACGAAGGGAGGAATAAAACAAACTGTACTGAAAAAAAAAGGAAAAAAGAAGGGCCTAGCATCCGCTAACCTAAGCTAACTTTAACTGCAGCTACAAGGCACCGGTAGCATGAACACTCCCACTACAAAGGCACTGTTTTTAGCCGTTTCCGTAGTACCATTCTGTATCAAACACTGGCTCACTGCCTCGTCGGTTGATAAAAGATATCCATGAGCACCAGGAAGAGGCAGGCCAAGCTGGAAAAAGTCCCCCGCAAGCGAAAGCAAAACCGCCGGGCTTGTGACGAGCAGCACCCCGCTGAGCCGCCGAACAAAAAAAACTCTGAATTCTGTTTCTGCTGCCACACCGCCCCAAACAGTGGTGAGATTATGAGTGACAGCAAGCTCGGCCAATAGGAGGTGAGATGTGAGACGGATGGGCCAATCAGATGTAAGGTAAGGGGCGTGTTGTAAGGAAACGTGACTTCACATTGTGGACATGCAAATATTAAAGATAAAGGAAGTTATGGAGAGACAACAGGTTGGTGGGTGTAAATAAATTAATAAAAACTATAAATAAAGGAAAATGTTTGAATAATTGAGTTCATTCCATTTAATTCTCCTTGCTGTGGGTTTAGGAAAGTATTTTCTTATTTTTCAGGAATTTATTTGAGGATAAATATTCATAATTTGGAAGTTTTCAGACTTTTCACATACAGTTTTAATTCTGTGCTTTGGTGAATTTCATTTATTTGGTAAAATGGGTCAAAATAAGATAGCAGATTGGTGTAAAAACTCTCAATCTATTATTTAGCATCTAAAGCTGGAATATTAAAAAAAAAAAAAAGAGAAGATATGAAGGTCCAATTATTTTAAATTATTGTTTTTTTGAGAAAAATGTCACAATTCTGACTTCAATTTCG
Organism: Notolabrus celidotus; assembly: GCF_009762535.1. NCBI lineage: Eukaryota > Metazoa > Chordata > Actinopteri > Labriformes > Labridae > Notolabrus > Notolabrus celidotus. The sequence continues at coordinate 3,757,284 of NC_048291.1, forward strand.
GAATTCTGACTTTAATCTCAGAATTCTGATTTTTTTTCTCAGAATAATAATTTTTTTAAAATTTGACCTTATGATTATTTATTTTTTACAGTGGCCCAATTCGTTAATGATCACATGGACTGTGAGGAAATTACAATAATCAAAGTTAATTAATCACTTAAAATCAAACAAAGGGAAATCAATTAGTTATTAAAAGATTTGTCTCATGCAATGATAAGGAAAATAACCAATTAAGAGGTTTTTTTTTAAAAAATTTTTTTAAATCAAGACATCATAAAAAAGGTTTTAATAGATATTAGTAAAGCAGCAACAAATTAATGGTTTAGTTTAAAGATAACCTTCTGGGGTGGTGGTTTTTATGTTTTTAATGCAGCTTCCATTTAGTCAAACCATAAAAAATACAACACTTTAGGTTGTTTGACACATGCAGATTGAAATAAAGGTGTGTTATTTCCTCTTTAATTAATTATTTTATTGTTTTGTTTGTAGATTTATGAAAAAAATCTCTATATATTAATATTTAAAACATTGAAATATTAAGGAGAAGCTTAAAAAACCTAACATTTGTAAGAAAAAGGTAAATCTGTGCAGTTTTTTGGTACTGAATAGTGCATTTTAATGAGGTTTCTTTTATAAATTAAAAAAATAAGGATCAATTTTGGTATTATAATTTACAAAGCCCCAATGTTCAAAACAAAATAATTATATTGTGCATATTAAAAAAAAGCTGTTACCACAAGATTACTAATTTTTCTGCAAAAGATATCTAAATATATGTATTGTGTGCTCAAGATGATTAACTTTTTCCTATAAGTTGATTATATTGTGAGCACAATTTTTTTTTCTGAACTCAAAATATAAAATTTTACCTTTAGGGACTATAGGGGCTCTGTAGTAATTCAATAAAAAGCACATTTTGTACTGAAAAGCAGTGGAGTAGGAAAATGAAGCACTGAAAAACAGGCTTAAGTCTAAGCCCCAGGCTAAAAATGTATATAGTTTGCACAGATTGTTTTTTCTAAGCAGCATGTAATGTTAGCAGTTCCTCCTAAGTTGCAATATAAACCACAATGGTTGTGTCAACAGTTTAACTGTTTACTGACCTTGAATCTAGTTGCTATTTATTTAAAAATGTAACATTTAGAAGTTTTTTCTGTCAGCAGAAAGATTCAAAAGAAAGTTGAAGCAGGTGTTTTTGCCAGAGGAGCTTCAGGAAACCAAGAAATCTGGCCTGTCAGGGTCAAAGATTGATGTTTCTGTAGACAAAGTGACACAGGCAGACAGTGAACAGCACAAACAGTGTCACCCTGTAACAGCTCAGTTACATAAGGCCGCTGTAACTTGATCAGGGACTCTCAGATATAACAGAGCCTTTATGTAAGAGCAAAGTGCAATCCTGGGGCTTAATGAAGTTCACGCAGTTTGCTGTCAGTGCAGCTCACAATGAGACCGAAACCCAACGAACCCTCCTACAAACGTTTACATGGTTTCACAGGCACTTTCTCTTGGATTACAGAAGCTGGCTCAGAAAAAAATAGGTCACATGTACATCAGAAATATACAGAAAATGTTAGATTGAATGAAAGGTATCTTGGTCACTGAAGCGCTAACAGAGCAAGAGTACAGGGTTGTTCTAGAAAAAGAAGCATTGTTCATGTGTTGCATGTGACATACATGGAGCACACACAATGGGAGAATGCCAGAGGCCTTACAGGGTCGATCTCTGCTTCTGGCTTTGGTCTGTTTGATCTCCTATGATGCCTTCTAATGCGATACAGACCTGCAGAGCTGCAGGTTGGCAGCCTTAAGCAGGTCAGGATGTCTTTCTGTCCTGGCAGAGAACTATCCATGTCTGTGTCTGTCTGCAGCCGCTGTTTGGGAGAGGATGGAGTTTCTCTGGTGTTTGATCTGCACTCTCACTTCATGCAAGCAGATGTATCACGTTACACATAGAAGCTTGCTTTAGCTCTGATGGAGCAGGCATCCCATGTACAAAGGCTACAGTTCTGGTTTTGGGTTTGAATCCCTGTTTATGACTGTTTGGTGATTGTCCTTTCCCACTCTCTCTTCCCCACGTTTCCTGTCTTTCTTCAGCTCTACTATACAAGTATGAAAAAAGCCTCAGAAATAATATAAATAAATGAGTATGCACAGCCATGAGAATAAAAGCTGCAAAAAAAAACGTACTCTGCACGGATCCACAAACACATTTTTTAAAATATGGTCTTTGACCTTGTAAAGACTCTGCAGTTCAAGGACGCACCTCATTAAAGCTGGTTGCAGATTTTTTACTTTGTTTTCTTTTTCCATCAATTATTTCTTTGAAGCTTTGAATCCCTTCTTTAGCACGACTCCTATATTCAAAGAAGAACATGTTCTGTTCTCGTTGTAGATTATCACATGTGGTGTTTTTTTTATTTCTCAATTTGTTTTTGGCATTATAATAATAATTCTTATTTATCTACTTATTTTTATTTATTATTTTTTTATATATATAGGAAGAGTTAATTTGCAAAAACAGTTAACTCACTTTTTTAAAATATAAAAAATGTTTCAAAAAAACACATTTTCTATTGCTAGCTTTTGGTATTATCAATCAACTGAAGTTTGGAGGCTTTGACTAAGCAAAAATCACATTCATAATTAGAGGGATCTCAAAAATGTAACTTTATTAAAAATGAATATAAAAAAGAAATATCTGTTTTTGTGAATGAAGTTCTATAATAATGTCATTAATTTAGAGACTTTAAACATTGAATGGGGTCCAATTGACCCCAAGGATAGTAGAAGGGTTGAGATGAAAATTGAATCATAATTTAAGTTTATTGATATGTAGAGCATAAACTTATATATTAAAACACTCAGGAAGTCCACAGCAGTGAGGAAGAACCTTATGTCCAGTGCTGCTGAGGTTCAGTATGTTCCCATCTTCAAATACAGTGACACAGGTGTTATTGTTTTACGTCTTAAATAATGCCTGTTGTGATAATACATTTTCTTTTTAAGCTTTATTAATCAAATAATTAATTTTAAACCCATAACTACATTATTTATATTGTTTTCTGTGCCACAGTTTAAAAAACAAACTCCTAAATCTGAGTTAACAGTAACTTCAAATGTCACGTGACTCCTGAAAGCGAAACAGGTTTCTTTTAACGGTCGCAAAATGTGACGCCACACCCCAACTAGCTGAGCCGCCGAACAAAAAAAACTATGAATTCTGTTTCTGCTGCCACAAGTCTTTTTTTTTTGTTTCCTTTTTACCTTTTTTCATTTATTCATTTTTCAAATATTAACCTGTTTATCTTATTGTAGTTTCACTATATTTTATTTTAACCCTCCTGTTATGTTCGTTTCTAAGGGACACCAATAATGTTCCTGGGTCAACTCGACCCGGTGCATATTTAATTTATCCAAAAGTGTCCAAACCCCAAAAAATCCCAATAAACATTTTTTAAATCTCATTATTAACTCAACATTAAATGAATATATAGTTCAATGGTGTTCTTTAATTCTCAGATGTGCAATGCAAATGTGTGAAATGAGCCTTTTTGTATTGTATATGTTGATTATGCTAATTAAGCCAATCAGAAGAAGTTTCATAGCGAAAAAATACTTTTAACAATTACGTTTTTATTTTTGAACTTTACAATGGGTCAATTTGACCCGCAACATAACAGGATGGTTCACTTATTATCATTTATTATTATTGGTTGCTTTTTCGTTCATTCACTTATTGTGTTCCTTATACAAAAAAACATCACTTGCTTTAATTGTTTACATTTATCTTGTGTATGCCTGGTATCACTTGTATGCTGATGATACCATTATTTACTGTTGTTCGTCATCAATTACTCAAGCTTTTGAGTTTTTACAGTCTGCCTTTGATACTATTCAGTCTCGTCTGCTGAAACTAAAACTGGTCCTGAATGCAGACAAAACCAAATTGATGCTTTTTTCTTCGTCAAATGAGACCAAAGGAAACGTCCCCTCAATCGTAACCTCACAAGGGAACCACATAGAACTTGTCGCTAATTACAAATACTTGGGTTTTATTCTCGATAGGGAGCTTTCATTTAAAACTCATATATCCAACCTGGTCTCCAAACTTAGGGTGAAACTAGGTTTCCTGTACAGGAATAAATCCTGTTTCTCCCTCAGAGCGAGGAAACTTTTAGTGTCTGTAACATTCTTGCCTCTTATTGATTATGGTGATGTTTTGTACTTGGGAGCCTCGGCTAAATGTTTGTTGTCTTTAAATAGTGTATATCACTGCGCGCTGAGGTTTGTCACGGGTTGCAAACGCCTCACTCACCACTGTGAGCTTTACGTCAGAGCCGACTGGCCATCCCTGAGTGTGCGCAGGCAAACACATTGGCTTTATCTAATTTACAAATGTCTACTTGGCTTGGTCCCAATGTATTTATGTGTTTATCTTCAGATATCAGGAAGTCACTATGCCTTGCGCTCCTGCGACACCTTGCGGATGTGTGTTCCCCGTGTTCGGACAGAGTTCGGTAAGAGAGCGTTCAGTTTTCCTGCTCCTACTGCTTGGAATAAACTCCAGAAGGACTTGAATCTGTCGGATCTCATCTCTCTGGACACCTTTAAGTCTATCTTAAATGAAAGACAGACCCCAGAACAGTGCCTGTGTTTTTAAAATGCTGTTTTACATTCACAATCTGCACTTTACTTGAAAATAAGTTGCACTTTTTAAATTATTATTGTTTGCTTCTACATACTGTCTGCATATATGTTCCATGTTGTTGAGTTGTGCCATTTATTCTGACGTGTGCTGCTGACCTCTTGGCCAGGTCGCCCTTGAAAATGAGGTCTTGACCTCAATGGGACTTATCTGGTTAAATAAAGGTTAAATAAAAAATAAATAAATAAATAAATGTAATGTGTAAAAATTCAATTAAACAGATCTTTAAAAAAAAAAAAAAAAAAGCAGCAAGAAAAACTCCAAGTAGAAGATAAACGTTTGACTAATGGGAGACTACCATGAGGTCAGGTTATTCCCTGCCTCATACCTGTTCCTGATTATCGGTCTAATTGAATGATGGAAAACACCTGCGTAGGAGCGTCTGACATTTAATGGCAGGTTAGTGTTCATCTAAATAAATCTCCACACTTAAGCCGAAACACTTAACCCTTGGTTTATCTTGTATGTATATGGCTCGGGAGTTTAGAGATCACAAGGGAGGAAAAATATATAAAAGGAGGAATTGGACAAGAAACAATAACATTACATTGAAGGAATAAAACTGAACAAAGCTGCTCTTCTAATCCCTGCAGGTTCCTGTGTGGAAATAACTGCATGATAAGAAGTCAGACTCTGGACAACCACTGTTTTTTAAAATGTTGCTATACACCGTGTGCACATTTTTTAAGGAGGCCTGCAGATAGGTACCCAGCCCTTATGCATGTGTCAGTTTGACATCAGGAAGCCCTGAGATCATGCACACTTAAAAGAAAGTGGTTCAAGGTTTTACTTTCTTCACTATTATTTAAAGAGAAATGCTCAGTTCTATTAGTTTGTGTGTTTTTTTAAGGGAACTCATCATACTTAAATTTTTACTCAGGTTGAAGTTAGCTTGAGCTTCTAATGCAAAGTTGCTGAAGTCTAACAGGAAATGAGAAACTGATGAAAATCTAATGCCTTTGCAGTCCAACTGAGGCCCGGTGCATCCACAGAGGGGCTCTAATTAGTCCAACATAAAAAGTGGAAACAGCTGTGTGTGGATTCACCGAAGGAGTGTGAGGTCTTCAAACACCAGTGGGATGAAAAAAGCTTTATATGAATTATTCTTATCATGTACAACTTTTCATTCTAGAAGAGATCAACTCTGTATTTTAACTTTCTTAACAGTGGAGCCATTTGCAAGCTGTAATTGCATCACGTCCTTTACCACACCTGCATTCATCATGAGGATTTTGATCCTCCTCCACCCTGCACACCTGTGTCCAATTCCTTCATCATCAAGCCTCAGCTTCTAAATATCAGCTTCTTTCCTTTTAACCATTTCTGACGTCTGTGTGTAAAAGTGAAGATGTTTCATCCAATGCTTAACAGAGCCATTAAATCCAGCTCCTTTAAAAAGATGTCACTTCCATCACTGTGACATAAAGCTCTCTTTAGGATCTTGGTGTCCTGTGTGGCCTTCATTTTTGCTTTTGCACATAGGGCTTGTTTGGACTGTCTTATAAATGTTGGTTTTATTCAGAGTCTGCATAACTGGCATTTTCTTTGTTTCCAATCATCTTTGTTACTAAGGACAATGCATGTAGCAAGAAATCTGATAACACCGCAGTGATTTCAGAACCAGGACAAAGGTAATGACTTGAATCTTCATTAGGTGAAACAAGCTGCAAATGCTCTGACAGTGAAAATTCAAAAGCATATGCAAAAGTCCAAAATGTCAAACCTCTGCAAGTGTACAATCATGCTGCAAAAAGCCAACGTAACTGCATTAACAGAAAATGTGCAACAGCAGAAAACAACTGCAAAAGATGAACACTGTAACTCAAGACTTTTTTAACTGAAGTGCTCCAGGCCTGTAGGGGGCGATAAAGTTACATCCCAAGGTATTCAAAAACAGATTTTTGTTCCTTCTCAGTTTTCAAAGAAAATTGTCCACACTTGATGTGTTATCACAAATTTCTCTGTTCACACAACAATGCAGGAACGTTTGAAAACACTCATACAAGCATGCCAGGCCAGTAGGTGGCGATAATGTGTAATCGGTCTGTCATGTCAAACACTAAAGAAGGTGTGTAGTGAGAGCAAGCGGCAACCTCTGGTCTCAAACGATGAGGCCCATGCAGAAGTGTAATAAACTGCAGTTCATCGAGAATCCGCTTGAGGCTGGCTGCAGAAAGACCGGAAACCACATAGACCCCGATTCAAAAAAAGACGATCTTTGCAGCAGAAATAAACATATTTACAGCCTGGTTCAGAAAACGTCTTGGCTACAGTAGCTAAGTTCAGAAGATATTAAGATTACAAGTTTTTGCCCAAATAAAGACATGACTGACTTGACTCCCGGATGGGAACACATAGCTGTTGGCTAGGAGGCTCAAACTCCGCCCCTTTAAGTCACACTCTGCCTGGTTGAGTTACTCGAGTTCCTCATTTCCAATATGGCTGCCTCCGTCGATTGGCTTCGAAGCAGCTCTCAGGAACAGATGGGTGACTTCACGGATACTACGTCCATATTTTATACAGTCTATGAGTGAGAGTCTTCCTGAGGGGAGCCATCCCACAAGTATCAACAAGTGTTCTAATAACTAGTTTGATTTATATAGTATTTATTCAACCCTGAGTCTCAGTATAATGCTGAAGTAAAGCCAGGTTTCTGTCTAAACATGGAATTAGTACCAAGCAGACATCAACAAACCTAGAGACCTGCCATCTAGGCGTATGCACAGTACATATAAACAACAACAACTGCCGTGCAAAGTTGAGGTAATGGCATCAGCATTTCTCCAAAACTGTATTCACTGTCCACATGATTACAGACAAAGCAGAGCTTCACCTTGAACGCCGTTTTCAAAAACCTCAGACATGACGTCAAAACACAGAGACAAAACTACATTTTCAAAAACACTGACTCTTGTGTGGACAGGGCCGAAGTGAAACAGCTTTTTTGTTGAGGGAACAGAGAAGAAACCCAGGCACAGAATGTATTGTTCAGATAGGAAAGCTGTGTAATATGATAACAGGAAGTATCATTAAAACTTACTGTAGCCAGGTCAGCCTGACTCGGACTCTGACACCATGGGGAAGGTAGAGGAGTGAGGGATATGTCAGGCATCATTTTTCCTCACCTCATGAGACCTGGGTGGAGCTCTGTTGGGCTGCTAGTACTTGACTCCAGGTAGCTACTAGCTCTGCTAGCTGTACGGCTACCTGAGATCTGCCATTGGCCAAAGCTACAATGAGAAGCAGTTACTTCAGCAATGCTCTCTGTCCATCAGAGAGAGTCTCAGTAGATGTTTCTGGATTTTGTTAATGTTTATAAAGTTGTATTTGTTACAGACTAGTAGACTTGATTTTCAGATGCGCTCTGCTCTGGTTGCATCTATCATCACATGGTCTAACAGATAAATTCAGTGTGTCTTTTGTCTTGCCCTGGCCATCTGTGTGTAGTTGAATTTGCACTGATTGTGCATTAGCTGCAAAATAAGTTGTTTGGAGTTTTTGCAGCACATGTTAACATCCGTCTTTGCCCCAGGCGGAGGAGTTCAAGTATCTCGGGGTCTTGTTCACGAGTGAGGGGAAAAGGGAGCGGGAGATTGACAGACGGATCGGGGCGGCGTCTGCAGTGATGCGGGCGCTGTACCGGTCTGTCGTGGTGAAGAGAGAGCTGAGCCAGAAGGCAAAGCTCTCAATTTACCGGTCAATCTACGTTCCGACCCTCACCTATGGTCACGAGCTGTGGGTAGTGACCGAAAGAACGAGGTCGCGAATACAAGCGGCCGAAATGAGCTTTCTCCGCAGGGTGGCTGGGCTCAGCCTTAGAGAAGAGAGGGTCAGGAGCTCAGACATCCGGGAGAGGCTCAAAGTAGAGCCGCTGCTTCTCCGGATCGAGAGGAGCCAGATGAGGTGGTTCGGGCATCTGGTTAGGATGCCTCCCGGGCGTCTCCCTGGGGAGGTGTTTCGGGCATGTCCGACTGGGAGGAGGCCACGGGGAAGGCCCAGGACACGCTGGCGAGACTATGTCTCTCAGCTGGCCTGGGAGCGCCTCGGTATCCTCCCAGAAGAGCTGGTGGAAGTGGCTGGGGAGAGGAGTGTCTGGGCTTCCCTGCTGAGACCGCTGCCCCCGCGACCCGGACCCGGATAAGCGGAAGAAGATGGATGGATGGATGGATGGATGTTAACATCATTGCATTTGTTTCAGAATTTGTATGTGTGTGTTTTTGAATTTGCATTGTTTGAGCAATTGCAGCACGCTTCTCCTACTGGAGATCTTTCAGTCTGTTGGAGATCCTCTGGACTTGTCAGCCACCCAAAAGTGTAATCTGGACAGGATCTGGTGGGGGCCAAGAGACTGAATATTTCCAGTATGATATGGCACACAGGGTGTCGTTGGCCTAGCGGTCTAAATGCGTGCCCCATACACAGACGCTACAGTCCCGGTCGCAGGGGTCTCAGGTTTGACTCAAGACCTCTACTATTTGCTGCATGTCTTCCCCGACTCTCTACTCTCAACACTTCCTGTCTCTCTCCAGCTGTCCTACCCAATAAAGGCAAAATGCCCAAAAAGTCTAACTTTAATTATTTAAAAAAATATATATATATATGGCACACAAAAACTGAGGTTTCTCAGTCAAGATTGCACATTTGATCCTCTCCAGCTTCCTTATTTTTCAAGAAAGCTTTTTTGATTTTCAACATATTGTAATTTTTAGTCTTGGGATGCAGTTAATGAAATTTCTGCACTGAGCAATCACACATGCAACCAAAATGTCTGAAAATAAATAATCTCATCAGTCTGAAGAGTCAGGGGTCAGGGGTCAGAGGTCAGAGGTCAGAGGTCAGACATGCTTATACTGTTTGACTCAAACTGATTCTCACATGATGAGCACTTCAGCTGTTCAGGTCCAACATACCCCAACATATCATCCTGAAAACACCCAGAATCATCCACAGGTAAAGATTTAGAGACTTTAAAGTATGGAGACTCTTCTTTTGGAGTTTGTCTGAATGAAATGTGATGTTTGAGTGTAACAGACATGCAGTATAGGTGGGGGTGCTTTTTAGAATGAAAGGAGCTTTATGTTCACACGTGATGCAGGGGTTAAACAGCTCTGTAATTGGTTTACTGTTTCACGCTAGAATGCATTTCCTACAGTTACCATACAGGTCGGGCCGGGTGGGCAGGGGATAATAAGGAACCCTACGCAGCAAATAAAGGAATGTTAAGTGAAACACTGACTGAGAAAGGCGTCCTGTTTTTTAAAATGGGTTCAACAGAAAGTGCAACTAAAGTCAGAACACTTTAAATGCAACAGAAAGAATTTAAAAGTGGTGTTTATTTATTTTTTCTTTACTTTGTTTTTTCTGTTTTAATAGTTTTTCTGCCAGTTCATATTTTACGGCGACAGTTCTTTGGTCAGTCATTAAAAGGGAAGCAGAGGAGTTGTTATTTTTATGACGCAGATACAATCCAAGTCTCTCCTTACAGTTCCAGCCAACAAAGCGAATCAGTTGTTGTTTGTTTAAATTACATAAAACATTTATCACCTTTTGCGCTAATCTTCACAGATACTTCACAGAATACCGCTGCCCTCTTTTATGAATTGCACCAATTCACTGCACATTTCTCAGAAGCAGCAGGATTACATCGAGCTTCATCCAAGTTTCTGTTGCTGTTCACTGAACCAGATCTATTTCTGTTGAGTGTTGGCAGCAAAGATTGGAGCTGCGGTCTATTGAATAACCACGTCTTAAGACACATGGCGGCTTTTGTAAACCAGCAAAGAACTGATTCAGTCTCCCTTGTGGTCACTCTATTTCCAGGTCGATTATATTGTCTAAGTCATACACTACCACTAAAAGTTTGGACACACCTTCTCAGTCAATGGCTTTTAATTATTAGAATTATTTTCAACATTGTAGATTAATCCTGAAGACATCAACACTATGAAATAATCTGGTTTTGTCATAATCTGGATAACAACAGAGGTCAAATAGGGCTATTCATTGTGTGCTAACCCTACCTCTGAACAACACAACTGATGGTCTCAAACACATTAAGAAGGCAAGTCATTCTACAAATGAACTCTTAGCAGTAGCTCATGTTCATTAGAAACCAGTCCAGGAGACCACTTCATGAAGCAGACTGAGAGAATACCAAGAGTGTGTAAAAGCTGTCATGAAGGAAAAAGGGGGGTACTTTACAGAATCTGAAATATAAAACATATTCTGCTTTGTTTAACACTTTTTTTGTGTGAATTAAATAATTCCATATATGTTCTTTCATAGTTTTGATGTCTTCAGTATTGAAATAAATACAAACCCTTGAATGAGAAGGTGTGTCCAAACTTCTGACTGGTAGTGTATATTTGTATAGGCAGATCAGCTAAAAACATCACTAAGTCATCCTTACACATGAGACCACAAAGTCAGAGATACAAAATGCATACTGCAAAATCTCCAAAGCTGGTATAAATCCAAAGACAAACTAGATTAAATGAGTATATGCAATGTGTAAGTGCTTCAAGTACACAGATAAACAGGGTATTGGACAAATCTACAAGATCAGATTTAACACTTAAAGTATTCTGATCACAACATGAGATCAGTTTTACAGCTTTGATCAACATGAATTTGGCAAACATCATCTCCAGAGGAAGTTAGAATGACCTGCAATGGAAAGAGATGCTTACTATGTATTCAGATAACACGTCTTTGTCTTTACTCATCACTGAAGAAAGAGAGAAAGAGAAAGAGAGTCCATCATTCCTCCCTCTTTTCAACCACAACAAGGTCTCAGCAGATGTGTGTCTAACATTTTTAAAAGTAAACTTAAGGCTTACCTTTTTAATCTAGCTTTTAATTTGGAGCAGTTTATTTTAAGCCCTGGACTGCATTTTTTTTAAATTATTTGTATTATTATTTTAATCATTGCTTTAACACTTATTTATCTTATTTGTAAAAAATATTTATTTATCTATTTGCAAATAACTTTTCTTTCCACTCTTACTTATATTTATTAATTCATTCACTTTACAGTATTGAATTTCTTATATTTTTAAGTATTTTATTTACAATCCTACCTTTTTTAATTTTACCTTTGCTGTTGTTTTCTGTCTCTCTGTTATTCTGTGAAGCACTTTAGGCTACATGTTTTTTTATGTATTAAAGGTGCTTTATAAATAAAGTTGAGTTGAGTTAACATGAGTCTGGTTCTGCTCGAGGTTTCTGCCTGTTAAAGGAAGTTTTTCCTCACTACTGTAACTTACTAAATACTGTGAGGTGGTGGATTAAGATGAGATCAGACTGAGTCTTACCCTGTCTTGGTGTTGGGTCTCTGTTAACAATATAACATAGAGTACGGTCTAGCCCTGCTCTGTTTGTAAAAGCGTCTTGAGATAAAGTTTGTTGTGATTTGGTGCTATACAAATAAAGATTGATTGATTGATTGATGCTTATTGTCTCTTCTCCATGACTCTGAGTAAACCTACACACTCTATAAAACATGGGAGACTTCAACTAACTTCTGGCTAATATAGAAACAAACACCAATCACCTTGTCAGTCAAATCAGCCACGCCCCTACACTGTATGAATAATGGGCGTAGTATCCGTGACGTCACCCATCTGTTTTTGAAGACCTGTTTTGAGGTCAATCGTTGGTGGCAGCCATATTGGAAATGTTGAACTCAACATAACTTCTGTGGAGCTAGTGTGACGTAAAGAGGCGGGCTTTGAGCCTCCTAGCCGACAGCTGCAGTGTTCCCGCCTGTCAATCAAATCAGCTGTGCCTCTAATTGGAAGACCTGTAATCTTAAAGGTGACATATCACGCTTTTTTCATTAATATATATTGGTCTAAGAGGTCCCCAAAACATGTCTTTAAAGTTTATGCTCAAAAAACACTTTGAAATCAGATTTTGGTCTGCCTGAAAAACCCTCTTCTTCAGTCCTCCTCAGAACACTCTGTTTTCTCTCTGACCACGCCCCCTCAGGAAGTGGATGTGGCTTCGGCTGTCCAGCACGTTGATCTAATGTTTACATGTTGGCTGAATATACACGGCTGCTCACAGACCCGCGTTACTTCAACCCTCTGAATCTGATCCAGAATCTGATCCTGACGGAGAGGCGCCTGTAGCAGGACCTTTCTGAAGGATTGGTCACAGATTTAGTGTTTCTTGTTGTTTTATTTGTCAGTATGTCGACGTGTGTCTTGGTACACAGCTACAGCTATGAACATGTAGCTATGTGGCTATGCTAATTAGCGCTGGCTCTTATCCATGACAAATAAAAATCATCCACTAGATCTTCAAATCTGCGGACGTGGGGAGTCAAACCGACCTCTGCCAGAAAGGCAGCAGGACCTTTTCTGAACCATTGGTCACAGATTCTGTGTTACTTGTTGTTTTATTTGTCAGTATGTAGACGTGTGTCTTGGTACACAGCTACAGCTATGAACATGTAGCTATGTGGCTATGCTAACTAGCGCTAGCACTTATCCATGACAAATAAAAATCATCCACTAGATCTTCAAATCTGCAGACGTGGGGAGTAAAACCGACCTTTGTGTTTATTAAGACAGCCTACAACTAGCATGCCTCCCTCCTAAGCTCCTTGTTAGCACACATGTGTGCAGGGAATGAAAAACAGAGGAGGGGTTGAGTTGTATTTTATACAGTCTATGGGCTGAACAAGCTCCGAGAAATCAGAACAGGGGCAGAATGGATTTTTTTCATTTTCGGGGGGGTTTGTAGACATGCCAGGGAATCATATTTCAGGTAGAGAACCATTAAAAAGTCCATTTTGCATGATATGTCACCTTTAATATCTTTGAAATGACCGCGTTCTGAAAAAACTCACCCCCCGTACAGTGTGTGCCGATAGAGAAATTAGCTACGTAGACCCAAGCCGGTTTTTGAACCAGGCTGTAAACATGTTTATTAATGCTGCAAAGATCATCTGTTTTGAATTGGTGTGTATGTGGTTTCCTGTGTTTCTGCAGCCAGCCTCAAGTGGATTCTCTATGAATTGCAGTTTATAACACTTCAGCATGGGCTTCATAGTTGGAGACCGGAGGTTGCCGCTCGGTCTCCACGCACCATGTGTCAGATTTGACCTTCTCCTTCAGGTATCTTCACCTTGAAAAAAAAGGCCCCTGCTTTGGTTTGACACCCTCTGAGTGCTCTGACAGGCTAATCAGTCGGACTCAGATTACATCATGATGCACGCACGCAAAAAAGATCCTTCACAATGAGTGACCTCTGCTAAGGCCAGAAGGAGGACAAAGGCAGAGAAGGGCATGTGAGGAGAAACTGGTGTAAGTTCTCAGACTTGATGCTTGTACTGAACTGAGAGAGTTCAAATGAAACTCTATCCCAACTCCACTTGTCAAACACAGATATCTTGTGCTTTGTTCCTGTGTTTGCAGGTTTCCACAGAGTTTAAACGCCCTATCTCCTCCTTCTTCTGAGAGTTATGAAAGACAAAGAAAAAGCTCCCAGGCTGATTCACGTCTTTAACTTCACAACCTTCCTGGAAAACTGCTCCAGATTGACAACAAAGTTTAAGCCGTCGCCGAATTAATCAAAGGGTTAAACAACCTTCCTGTTGGCATGGTGAGGTGACTTAAGACGTCTCAAAATAAGGACGTAGACTTTGTAGGTCAGGAGCTTTCACCCACTCCACGCTGCTTTGACAACCACACCCATGCTCACCTGGGATCCTGGGGTTATATAAGAGGTTACTGTCCGTCCAGACTTAACCAAATGTTGAACCATAATCCTTGAAACGCAGCCAATCAAGCTTTGATTTCAGTGAAGTATTTAAGGTGTGGAGGTAATAGTGTTATCTTTATGTTGGAGAGGAGGAATAAAAGGTGTGGGAGTGTTGAGATATTCAGGCTTTCACTCTTCCTTACTACTCCTCTGTGTTTTCCCTCAACCTAACCTTAATCCTAAACCTCACCCACACTCTGTCTGTCAGTGCAACACAACAGAGATGCCCTCTTTAGTCCTTGTGCTTTATCAGTCCTGACATTTCCTCTCTGTGGCAGACTGAAAGCTTTGGTATGGGATCCTTGAGATAAAGAGGGATTTCACCTGCATACACACAGCACTTAAAGGGCACTTCCATGTATTTTTTATTCCTGGGCCCTATATTTATAAAGGTTTTGGGGTCAAAGATACAAATGCTTGGAAATGAACAAGTTTCTTTCTTGAGCTTATTTGTGAAATGGACAGATGCTCTTGATCTGAGTGCGCCCAAAACTGTTATTTTGTTTTGCCTCATTTTTCAGTGTCTGACACAAAAATGAAGATCAGCCTAAAAATGATCAAAAAGTAGACCTTCTCTGTTAAGGTCAGATCCCTTTTCTTGATTTTAAATAGCCTTAATATCTTCCTCTTCAAAGGCACCAAACCCCATTCACAAAAACACTCATTTTACCTTGTTGATTATGGGAGTTGCTGGTCTATGTTTGCCTGAATACCTCAGTGTTTTGATGTTATTGTGTGACTTTGTGTTTTGAATCGGCTCTGTTTTTTGCCTCTAATTTTTCAGTGTCTGACATAAAAATGATTCTTCAAAAAGTAGACCTTCTCTGTTAAGATGAGGCCATTTTTCTTGGTTATAAACAGCCTCAAAATCTTCCTCTTCAAAGGCACCAAACCCCATTGACAAAAACACAAATTTGACCTTGTTGATTATAGAAGGTGCTGGTCTACGTTCGCCTGAATAGCTTAGTGTTTTTATGTCATTGTGTGACTTTGTGTTTTGAATCGGCTCGGTCAGATATTAGAAATTATTTGTGTTGAACATGGTAACCCCAAATAAATTAGCAAATCAAGGGCACAGGCAGACTGACAACTCCCACATTCAGCGAGGGTAAAATTAATGATTTTGTGAATGGAGTTAAGGATACAAACACTTAGAATTGAACAAGTTTCTTTCTTGAGCTTTGATTTGTGAAATGGACTGATGCTCTTGATCTGAGTGCGCCCAAAGCTGCTCTTTTGTTTTGCCTCATTTTTCAGTGTCTGACACAAAAATGATCCTTCAAAAAGTAGACCTTCTCTGTTAAGATGAGATCCTTTTTGTTGGTTATACACCGCCTCAACATCTCTCGCTTCAAAGGCACCAAACCCCATTCACAAAAACACTCATTTTACCTTGCTGATTATGGGAGTTGCTGTTCTACATTTGCCTCAATAGGTTAGTGTTTCTATGTCATTGTGTGACTTGCATCGGCTCTGTCAGATACTAACAAATGATTTGTGTTGCACATGGCATCCCTGAATAAACTAGCATGTCAAGGCACAGGCAGACTGACAACTCCCACATTCTGCAAGAGTAAAATGAGTGATTTTGTGAATGGGTTCAAGGTTACAAACACATGGAAATGCACAAAAAAATGATCATTCAAAAAGTAGACCATCTGTGTTAAGATGAGGCCATTGTTCTTGGTTATAAACTTCCTTAAAATATTTCTCTTCAAAGGCACCAAACTCCATTGATAAAAACACTAATTTAACCTTGTTGATTATTGGAGTTGCTGGTCTACATTCACCTGAATAATTTATATGTCTTTGTGTGACTTTGTGTTTTGCATCGGCTCTGTTAGATAATTTAAAAATGATTTGTGTTGCACATGGTAACCCCTGAATAAACCAGCAAATCAAGGCACAGGCAGACTGACAACTCCCACATTTTGCAAGAGTTAAATGAGTGATTTTGTGAATGGGGTCAAAAATACAAACACTTGGAAATGCACACAAAAATGATCATTCAAAAAGAAGACCTTCTCTGTTAAGATGAGGCCATTTTTCTTGGTTATAAACAGCCTTAAAATATTTCTCTTCAAAGGCACCAAACCCCATTGACAAAAACACAAATTTGACCTTGTTGATTATGGGAGTTGCTGTTCTACGTTCACCTGAATAGCTTATATGTCATTGTGTGACGTGTTTTGAATCGGCTCTGTCAGATACTAGAAATGATTTGTGTTGCACATGGTAAACCCTGAATAAACCAGCAAATCAAAGCACAGGCGGACTGACAACTCCCACATTCTGCAAGAGTAAGATGAGTGATTTTGTGAATGGGGTCAAAAATACAAACACTTGGAAATGCACAAGTTTCTTTCCTGAGCTTATTAGTAAAATGGGCTAATGCTCTAGACCTTTGTTTTGCAAATAATTTTTCAGAGTCTAACCACATTACAAAAAATTATCCTTCAAAAAGTAGACCATCTCTATTAAGATCGGATCCTTTTTGTTGGTTATAAACAGCCGAAACATCTTTCCCTTCAAAGGCACCAAACCCCATTGACAAAAACACTAATTTTACCTGGTTGATTATGGGAGTTGCTGGTCTATGTTTGCCTGAATAGCTTAGTGTTTTTATGTCATTGTGTGACTCTGTGTTTTGCATCGGCTCTGTCAGATATTGAAAATTATTTGTGTTGCACATGGTAACCCTTAATAAACCAGCAAATCAAGGCACAGGCAGACTGACAACTCCCACATTCTGTGAGAGTAAAATGAGTGATTTTGTGAATGGGGTTTGGTGCTATTGATGAGAGCAATTTAGGAGCTGTTTCTGGTTTAGAACTGATTATATTATCTGGAAAAAAATAGTACTTTTTTCTTTGGGCATCTTTTTTTAATGTTGACACACAGAAGCAGGAAACTCACCTCGAGAAGAACTTCAATCAATCACATTTGCCCCAAAAAGTAACATTGCAGCCTGTTTTCTTTTTTTTAAAGTTCAAATTCCTCCAAAAGCAATTTCACAAGCTTTTGTTTTACCTTATAGTTACTCAATCCTCCAACTTTTTGAAAGAGGGGATCCAAATTTAAAATACCTGGAATGAACCTTTACAGACATCAAGGCATGACCTTATCCCTTACCGTTTAAGTCCGGTCCTCTGTAGGTCACATCCAAGCATTGTTCCAGAGAAAAAAATAAAGAATAAAGAGGTCCAAAAAGTACAAAACAAGTCAAATATTTACAAAATGTGAGTCCGATTTGTCTCGTTTAGACCATCGTGCTCTTCTTCTCCCTGAAGTCCGAGTGTGTTGGCTCGTGGTAGGTCGTGATCATGTTCGCCGTGTCCCACCGTGCCGACGGAGCCGGAGAGCTCTGCATCACCACCAGCCTGATGGGGGACTGAGCCGGCGGCTGTGGGTCTGGGGCGTACTCCTTCGTCGGATCTTTGCCCCGGCAGTCATACATGATACACGATATCAGGAAGACCAGGAGCAAGATAACGTAGCTGGCGATAAGGATGCAAAGGTTCAAAGTGACTGGGTCGATCTCCTGGTAGTTCTCCAGAAATCCCATGGTGCTTGGTTCATGCTGTGTGGCCCGGAGGCCTCCAAGAAGAAGAAGAAGAAGAAGAAGAAGAAGTAGAAGAAGAAGAAGCAAAGGCCCCACAGGATGGAAAAGTTGGACGTGTCGTCAGCGACTACGAACTGAGACAGGATCCTGGTGACTGCAGCTTTCTCCCGCTCGATCCTCCCCCCTCCTTACACCCTTCTCTGCCTCGCTTCTCCCTCTCACCTCTCGCTTTCAGATGAGCGCCGTGGATACGTGGCTTTGTGGTATAAAAATACTTTAATCCGTGCCACTCCTCCAACCTCGGGCTGCTGAGATCGATGGCCGCCTTTAATAACTTAAGCCTCGGTTTCAAACCGGCCGAACAGATTCTACGTTATATCATCTGCATGCAAGTGAACATTAATTACTGTGTACGCGGCGTTTTTCGAGTACATGTGTTTCTGTGTATGTGTGTGTGTGTGTGTGGTGTAATCTTAATCTTGATTGTGAGTGGGGATTGACAGAGGAAGCCATCTGGCCTAATAGAGGACAGGCAGCACGGCAAAAGAAGCCACTCAGAGAATGCCAACAGGAGCTTTAATGAACCACAGAAGAAGTGAAAATCACTCAAATCTGTGACCTGGTTATTTATTATTTTGGCAAATATGTAATCTGCACAGATTACAGCCACAATCTTCCTCTGTGAGACACTCCTTCATACCTCAGGCACTGGGGAATCAGAGACGGGATTATCACAGTGATCAGCAAACTCCTTGGGTGTATAATCTGATGCATGTCAATGCACACGCCATGTGCACATGATAGTTTCAGTCTACAGGCAGGAAGAAAAGGCAGAAAATGTGACGTCTGAGGTTTGGCTTGAAGGTGTTTCAACAGGTGAAGTGAGGCTGTTGTTGTGGTGAAGTTATTCGAGGTTACTGTCGGACAGCAGAGGGCAGCAATCGGCAATGTTTGCAGAGGCGGGGGGAAGAATGAGGAGAAGCAAAGCTGGAGGTTGAACTTTGACCCAGACAAACACTTGAGGAGAGAGCGGAGAGAGGGAGGAGGTACACACAGAGCAGGAATGAGGCGATAACTCAAACGGCAGACTGACATGGAGAAAACAAACGACATGTTTCCTCTAAAGGAAGCATCTCTCTGCATAAATGACACCCTGGGAAATGAGTCTAAGCAGAATTTAAAACCGAATTACTCAAAAATAGTCAGAATAAAAAATAAAAAAACAACAACAAATTATTATGTTTGCTTGTGATGAAAACCTTTGCCTAAAGACTTGGCTCCACACCCACAAAATCAATTAAAATATTATTTAAAAAATGAATCATCGTGTCTCTTATCATCTCCAGATTACACAACACATTTAAACATTTATTTATCATGTACTAACTGTAAAACCTGGTATACTACTGTATAGAAAAACATACTATATTTAAGAAAGAGTTCTGATTTTTATACACGTATTACTCTGTTAGTAAAGCTACCCTTTGATGGATACATGTCTAGTTTTAAAGCAGGGTCATGTTTTAATTTGGTAATAAAGTTATTTCCTAATACTCTTCATGACATTCTTAATATGTTTAAGTATGAAATGTTGTCCGACCTCTGACACTTTAAGGTCAAGGTTAGTTTAAGGTCGCATTTAGATGCTTGAAGAAGATATGTAGTTGAACCCAAGGAAACAGTTTTTTTAAATGCATCATTTGTGGTTATTAATGATCTTCTCCAGAATATATCCATCCATTATCTTGACCGCTTATCCCGTTAGGGGTCACGGGGGGCTGGAGCCTATCCCAGCTGGCTTCGGGCGGAAGGCAGGGTACACCCTGGACAGGTCGCCAGCCTATCACAGGGCTAACACAGAGGCTGTTTCCGAAATCGCCTACTATACTAGCAGTACGTACTGATATGTCCAAAATTCAGTATGTAGTAAGTAGTATGTGAACAAGAGCAAAATCTGCAGTATGCCAAAACTCCCCGGATGTCTACTGATTCGGGAAAATATCTCAGTATGCATCGGACCAGTCTGCCTCGCGTACTGTTTCCCATAATGCACAGGGCTCGTTCTGCTTTTTCTTTTTCCTCATTTTTTGACGGGAGGAAATCCGTTTTTGGGTGCTGTGAAAGTTATCAAATTCCATATAAACCACTTCCTAACTTTTTAAATCATAAATGGATGCTAAATAAGCTTTTTATTTATCGGCTTCGCCGTTGTTTACTTCCGCTTTCCGAAACCGGAAATCCAGCGAAGTCTGGCTCAGCATGCTGCATGACAGATCGGACAGAACAGTCATACTACATACTAAATTCAAATGCAGTATGTAGTAGGGGAGTACCTACTGCCTACTACATTAGTAAGTAGTATGTAGCAGGCCGTTTCGGAAACAGCCAGAGAGACAGACAACCATTCATGCACACACTCACAGCTACGGGCAATTTAGAGTGATCAAGCAACCTGAGCATGTTTTTGGATTGTGGGAGGAAGCAGGAGCACGCATGCACGGGGAGAACATGCAAACTCCACACAGAAATGCACCCTCCCGGCCAGGGATTCGAATCAGGAACCTTCTAGCTGTGAGGCAACAGCGCTACCCACTGCACCACCGTGCAGCTTCCAGACTATGGCTGTTTCCGAAACGGCCTGCTACATACTACTTACTAATGTAGTAGGCAGTAGGTATTGCCTACTACATACTGCGTTTGAATTTAGTATGTAGTATGACTGTTCTGTTCGATCTGTCATGCAGCATGCTGAGCCAGACTTCACTGGATTTCCGGTTTCGGAAAGCGGAAGTAAACAACGGCGAAGCCGATAAATAAAATGCTTATTTAGCATCCATTTATGATTTAAAAAGTTAGGAAGTGGTTTATATGGAATTTGATAACTTTCACAGCACCCAAAAACGGATTTCCTCCCGTCAAAAAATGAGGAATAAGAAAAAGCAGAACGAGCGCTGTGCATTATGGGAAACAGTATGTGAGGCAGACTGGTCCGATGCATACTGAGATATTTTCCCGAATCAGTAGACATCCGGGGAGTTTTGGCTTACTGCAGATTTTGCTCTTGTTCACATACTACTTACTCACACTGAATTTTACGTACGTACTGCTAGTATAGTAGGCGATTTCGGAAACAGCCTGTATGTTTATCCAAATTCCATTCCATTTGGCGCCCCCTACAGGACAGCAGTACCTCATTTGTGATGGAAATGTACAATTAAAAAAAAGTAGTAATAATAATAATAATACATATTTAATTTTACATTATATAATTTAAAAAATATTATTATTACTATTATTATTATTATTATTATTATTATTATTATTATTATTATTCTAAAGTTTATTTATAAAGCACCCATCAAAATGTGACACTGCTTTAATTAATAAAAAATCCGACAATAATGAACAAATCCAAACAGGGAGACATATGGCCCTTTTCCACCGGCCTGTCTTAGCCAGACTCTACTCGACTTGACACGACTCTCGTTTCCACGGCTGCGGTACCTCGTGTCAGATACCAGTTTTTCCTACCTGTTCTGCTCTGGTTATAAGCGAGCTGAGCCGATACTAAAAGGTTACGTCGACAGACTGCCGGCCACTGATTGATCAGAGAATGTCATCACCAAAGAGTCATGAGCGCGACGCCCAACACAGGAATCAAACCCACCATTTTTTAAAAAACGACATCAGCCACCGACCGAGCAGCAAATACACCATTGCCTCCATGTCCTCAATTGTTTGTGATTGTTGTGTTTGTGTCACGTTCAAAATGACCTGAACGCAGTTTCGCACAGCTGTGTTATGACGACCCCGCCCACCGTAAGTCAGTACCCGTGCTGGTGGAAAAGAAACCCAAGCCAAGTAGAGTTGAGCCGAGTAGGGCTTGAACTGTGAAGTGGAAAAGGGCCAAAATTGAATCATCAAATCATACAGAATTTAAGAAGAATGAATTAAAGCAACAGCAAAAGCAACATTTTTTTTTCACAGAAACAAGGATTGGATTAAAGAAAACAATTTAAAAAAATGAATTAAAATTAAATATAGCATCATGGATAAAAACATAACATTACAAGAAGGCCTTATGATAAAAACATGTTTTCAGATCTGATTTATAAGAAGATATATATTCTGGGGCCAGGTCATGAAGTGCTGGAAGGTTTTTTTAAAACTGTGTTTTTATTTGTTCCTGTTCTGTTTTAAAGGTGACATATCATGCAAAATTGACTTTTTAATGGTTCTTTACCTGAAATATGTGTCCCTGTCTACAAACCCCCCGAGAATGAAAAAAATCCATTCTGCCCCTGTTCTGATTTCTCCACCTTTCTGTAAATGTGTGTGAAACGAGCCGTTTCAGGCTTCCGTGTTTTTGTTACGTAACAACAATATCCGGTCTGTCAGGGAGTCAGAGCTCGGAGCTTGTTCAGCCCATAGACTGTATAAAATAATACTGAATCCCCTCCTCCGTTTTTCATTACCTGCACAAATGTGTGCTAACAAGGAGCTTAGGAGGGAGGCATGCTAGTTGTAGGCTGTCTTAATAAACACAAAGGTCGGTTTTACTCCCCACGTCTGCAGATTTGAAGATCTAGTGGATGATTTTTATTTATCATGGATAAGTGCTAGCGCTAGTTAGCATAGCCACATAGCTATATGTTCATAGCTGTAGCTGTAGCTGTGTACCAAGACACACGTCGACATACTGACAAATAAAACAACAAGAAACACTAAATCTGTGACCAATCCTTCATAAAAGGTCCCGCTGCCTTTCTGGCAGAGGTCGGTTTGACTCCCCACGTCTGCAGATTTGAAGATCTAGTGGATGATTTTTATTTATCATGGATAAGTGCTAGCGCTAGTTAGCATAGCCACATAGCTACATGTTCGTAGCTGTGTACCAAGACACACGTCGACATATTGATAAATAAAACAACAAGAAACACTAAATCTATGACCAATGGTTCAGAAAGGTCCTGCTACAGGCGCCTCTCCGTCAGGATCAGATTCAGAGGGTTGAAGTAACGCGATCTCTGAGCAGCCGTGTATATTCAGCCAACATGTAAACATTAGATCAACGTGCTGGAGAGCCGAGGCCACATCCACTTCCGGAGGGGGCGTGGTCAGAGGGAAAACAGAGTGTTCTGATGCGGAATGAAGAAGAGGACTTTTCAGGCATGCCAAAATCTGATTTCAAAGTGTTTTTTTGAGCATAAACTTTAAAGACATGTTTTGGGGACCTCTTAGACCAATATATATTGATGAAAAAAGCGTGATATGTCCCCTTTAACTATGCATTTGTAACCTGCTTCGTGTTACTGCATTCAAACCAAGCAGGAACCTCCGGTCTAAAAATATGAGGCGAATGAGGAAGTGTTCAAAACTGCAGTTCATCGAGTGTCCACTTGAGGCTGGCTCAGGTAGTACCAGAAACCACATACACACCAATTCAATAAAGCCAATCTTTACAGCAGAAATAAACATGTTTACAGCCTGGTGCAAAAAACAAGTGTAGTCTGGATAGCTCATTTCTTGATCGGCACACACTGTACGGGGGGTGAATTTTTTCATAACGCAGCAATTTCAAAGATATTGAGATTACAAGTTTTCCATTATAAGGGGGAAAAGCTGACTTGATTGACAGGCGGGAACACTGTAGCTGTTGGTGAGGAGGCTCAAAGCCCGCCTCTTTACGTCACACTCACTCACAGAAGTTATGTTGAGTTCAACATTTCCAATATGGCTGCCGCCGATGATTGCCTTCAAAACAGCGCTTCAGAAACAGATGGGTGACGTCACAGATACTACATCCATTATTGATACAGTCCATGATTCAAACACTCCTTGAAAATGTGTTCAAGCAGATCAGTGTGTGTGTGTGTGTGTTTGTGTGTCTGTGTGTGTGTAAGTGTGTTACAGTGAGGGTGGGCTGCAGATGCTTGCTCAGTTACAGACTGACCTCAGTTTTGTCTCGATGTTCACACTTTAATCCAAGCATGTGTGTGTGCATGTGTGTTTGTGTGTGCACGTGTGTTCAGGAAACCAATGTTAGAGAGAAAAGGCTTGACCCCGATCGTGCCTGACCCCCCCCCTGCTCGGCTCCCGTGGCCTCAGGATGAGAACTGTTCTGTCAGGCGCAACATACAGCGACCTTTGACCTCTGACTTCTGAGGAATCATCTGCCAGAGAGAAAAGGCGATTCCCTGTGCGTCACAGATGATCCAGGAGTCAACATCTGGATGGCTGCTCCGCTTCCACTCGGCACATGTCAGTGTTGGCTCGTGATGATTGATCGCCTTTGGTGTAAAACAGGGACATTGAAAAGGGATTAACAGAACATAAATCTGGATTATCTGCTCTCAGAGGGAGCTGTTTCTGTCTCAGATCCATAAATGAAATATGTGACATTTCCAAAGGCAGAGGCTCAAATTTAACACCGTGTTAACGTGGTGTAGCACAAAGAAACATGTTCTCAATCATGTCAGAACGAAGGTGAGCAGTAACTGAACCGAGGGGAAGATTATAGAATAAATACACTTGAAGCAAAAAATCTGTTTTAAATTATCTTTGCATTTCTACATGTTTTAAAAAATGACAAAAACCTGCAGGAATCTGTAAATGCAAGCTGTACAAGCTCTCTTGGATCCACTTAGTCTCTGCTCTGTGGTACTTTAAATGAATCAATGACAGTCTATGCATTGAGAAGCAGATGTAGCCACTCTGATGATTTGGCTTGTTGAGAACCGTTTTGAGCCTTGGTTTTTGCACATTTGCCACCACTAAGTTATATTTTGGGGGATTTTTTGCCTTTAAAATGGACAGGACAGCTGAAGAGAGACAGGGAATGTGGGAAGCAGAGAGAGAAGAAAGGTACTTTTATTAATCCCCAGGGGGAAATTCAATTTTTTCACTCGTGCTATTTTTGGACATGCTACACATACAGTTTTTTGGTATATACATACAATCATGCACACACGTAGTGAACATGCTTAGGGAGAGATGTCAGAGTGAGGATACTGCCATCAACCAGCGCACCCTGAGCAGTTGGGGATTCGGTGCCTTGCTCAAGGACACCTTGGCAGTGCCCAGGCAAGTGAACCAGCACCTCTCCAGCCACCAGTCCACTTGCCAAACTTTGTCCATACTGGGACTCGAACCGGCGACCCTTCGGTTCCCAAGCCAAGTCTCTATGGACTGAGCTACTGCCGCCCCCGAAGACAGGTTCCACCGAGATATGAACTCGGATCGCTGGATTCAGAGTCCAGAGTGCTAACCATTACACATTACATTACATTACAGAGAGGGGGAGGACATGCAGTAAATGGTCAAGCCTGGAATCGAACCTGCAGGATAAAAACAAAGCAGACTCTTTCTGCTCAGGAGACTCAGCTCTTTTGGTGTGGAGGGGGCTCTTCTGAAGTCCTTCTTTGACTCTGTGGTGGCATCAACCATCTTCTTTGGAGTGGTCTGCAGGGGAAGCAGCATCAGAAGCTGAACAGACTGGTGAAGAAGGCCAGGTGTGTCCTGGGCTGCCCGCTGGATCCTGTGGAGGTGGTGGCTGACAGGAGGATGACAGCAAAGCTATCTTCTCTGATGGACAACACTTCGCACCCCCCTCCAGGAGACCATAACAACACTAAGTAGCTCGTTCAGTGACAGACTTATCCTATCTTATCTTATCTAATCTTATCTTATCTTATCTAATCTCTCTTGTTTTGTACTGAAAACATTCATACACCTCTATCCTCGGTATTGAAGACAACTTGGAACTGAGGGCCTGATTCACAAGAGGACTGCATGGCTTTTCAAACTAGTCCCTTTTATTTATACACTTATTTTATTTTAACCTTCATTTAACCAGATGAGAACCCATTGAGATCAGGACCTCTTATTATTGTTATAAGGGTTAGGTCAGTTTACTTCCTGGTGCAAGCTAACAAGCTAAGCCACAGACAGCTTCAGGCTGAGTGTGAAGTTTGAGATCTGTGTCACATCAGCCATTAAATCAGCTCCACATTCAACCCAACTGAAAAGCCGCCCTCTGCTGGCTACCAATAAGAACACAGGCTTGTAGGCACGTCTGCATGAAGCCTTTAAACACTGATTTTGCAATTAACAACAACAGAAGTGTTAATTAATTTAAACCAGCAGAAATATGTGCAGATGTGTACGCATGTGTGTATATGTATATGTGTGTGTGTGTGTATATATGCATGTGTATGCATGCCATGATCACTCAGGTCCATCTTGGCGTTTGCACAGTGTCTTGATTTTTGTCTGAATAATGTCACCCTTTTTCTTTGTGCGTTTATTTGAATACAACTCTTGGTTTTGTCTTCCTGTTTTACAGGCAGATGAAATCTGTTTACATATGATATGTTGAGTAGCTGACTCTCCCTTCGGTTTAATATCTTTTTTGTCCTCTGTGCACAGAGATTGGGGTGGGCAGGAACCGGTTTGATGGTTGATGGAGGCGGGAGGGGCTTCTCTTTTCCATGTTTGTTTATTGTTTCACTAGCAAGGACCACGCCACACAAGGATATAAGTTGAACATTTAATGAATTAGTTGTGCGTGGTGTGCCCAGCAGAAGGAGACTCAGGATGGGGGTTCCGTCTCAGCGTTATCCTGCTGGAGCTGATCTTGACCCAGGTTGTACCTGGAAGTAGACAGGGCATAGAAGGAGCGAGCACGAGTTGAGTAGGAGAGGACAAGGAAATAGGTTAAGTGCAGTAGAGTAAGGTGAGGGAGGGTGGGTTGAAGAATCACGGACAAGCAGTTGGAGTAGGCTGGCTACGTTTAAGAAGGCTTGTCAGGTGATTGAGGGTGTGGTTTAGGCGTGGTCCTGCTCCCGAATCTAAGTTAACACCTTAACTTCATTTGTTTTTGCATGAGTGCATTAGTGCATACAACAGTGCATTAGTGATGTCCCAGTGTGACTTTAACGCAGCGTTGTGATCTTGTTGCAGGGTGCAAATTGCAAACATGAAGCAAAGACCTCGCATACACATGCAGCGCTGTTCTATCCTGCAAACTCTAACATTTTAAAGTGATCCTGTAGCATCTTACTGGCTGATCGGCTTTGCACGACCATCGTGCCTTAGGCGTATCAGTCCTGCTTTGATCATCCAATGTAAAAGGGCCTATTGACTTCCAAACCCTAAGGCAACGTGAGACAACATCCAACGCGCTTCTTTTTTTTTTAACCACAGTGCCTGAATCCACTTCTGATTCTCAAAACAAACCGTGATGTGTCAGTCTTCTTGGACTTGAGTTTAGATTCATATGAAGTGTCCCGTGCTGCATTGCGGTTCAGGATTCCACACACATCACTGTATCCTGTATGAAAAGGTTGGCTTGTCTTTCTTATACACAACAGATGAATGGAGCATTGGTATATCTTTCTTTATAAGGCCGTACTCCAGGAGCCGCCGTCTTATTTATGCTCTTCATTGGCTCCTGAAGTCGTCAGTGGCTGTCATCTTCAGTCCCATGGATTCATTTTTTTGCATTCCTCGGACTCGCTGTGTCTTTGGTGAAAGTGCTCTTAATATCTTTGCTCCCTCATCCTGGTCTAAGCTTCAAGGTCACCTGAAACTGGATTGTTTAATTCCATTGGAGGATTTTAAAACTAGCATAAAGGATCATCAGATACTTGTTTCTATATGTTTTGCCTTGTTCTCAATGTGAAACTTTGTATGCTGCTGTCTTGGCCAGGACTCCCTTCTAAAAGAGACTTTGTATCTCAATGGGACTATTCCTGGTAAAATAAGAGAAAAAAATTAAAGAAAACTCATGCGACTCAAGAATGCTGGAGCCTGCTCAGGTCACATGGAGCCTCAGGGGAATCACAGGTCAGCTGCTGCTTTGCTTGGTTAGCAATCGTGTCTGTCTGTGTTTGCTACCATCCTCAGATGTGCAACAGATTTAAGATTTTGACAAAAACAACATCTAGCAAAACATGGAAAATAGCAAAAGGCTATCTGAATAGTGACATTACAGACATTCTTGAAATATTCTGGAGAAATATGTTGAAATACTGCAGTAAAAAATGCATTTCTGGGACTCCTTGCCTGTTTGTTTTGAGGTCAACAACGTCCAATATAAGGCCAGTTTTCATGAAAGTTTATTGAAAAATCATGGACAGTATTCTTATCTGGAATAAAAATCCTTTTCTGGGATCCTATCTCACCCCTTCCCCCAACCCCCTCATCACTTACTTTACGTCTGCCTGTCCCATTGAAAGTTACTAACCATAGACCTTTCTGGAGTCCCTGAGCTCCATTGTCTTGTAGATTCCTCTGAGCTGCCATAGGCATCCTGTTGTGGACGTTCCAGACTCCAGCTGATACGGACGTGCTGGACTCCAGCTGATACGGACGTGCATGATGGCTGTCTAACATGAGTCTGGTCCTGCTGGAGGTTTCTGCCTGTTAAAAGGAAGTTTTTCCTCTCCACTGTAACTAGCTCCCTCCATAAACTTCAACTGGTCCAGAACTCTGCAGCCCGCATCATCACTAGAACCCCCTCCTTTCACCACATCACCCCAGTCCTCCAGCAGCTTCACTGGCTCCCGGTCAAACTCAGAATTAATTTCAAAATCCTCCTTTACACATTCAAGGCCATCCACAACCTCTCCCCTCCGTATCTGTCTGATCTCCTCCACATTGTCACCCCCTCTCGCTCCCTCAGGTCTTCCTCCTCCCTCCACCTCTCTGTGCCCCCCTGCCCGTCTCAGCACCATGGGGAGCAGAGCTTTCAGTCGCTCTGCTCTCCAACTCTGGAATTCACTCCCACCAGACAAACTCCGACTCACTACCCCGGTTCAAATCCAAACTTAAAACTCATCTGTTTCAAATTGCATTCCCTGTCTAATTGCACTGTCTCATTTTAACCTGGTGTAACTGCTTGTTTTAATTTATTTCATCACGTTGTTTTTATTTATTGTGTTTTAATCTGTCTGTAAAGCGACCTTGAGTGCTTTGAAAGGCGCTTCTAAATAAAATGTATTATTATTATTAGCTAAATACTGCAATGTGCAATGCTCATGGTGGATTAAGGTGGACAGAGACCCAATTTCAAGACTATCTTGAAATCGGGTCTCTGTTCATAATTTGACATAGAGTGGTCTAGACCTCCTATGTTTGTAAAAGTGATTTGCCGCTATACAAATAAAGATTGATTGATTGATTGACATACACATGAATGGTAAAAAGACAACCTTTTTTTTCTAACGCGGTAATTTCAAAGATATTGAGATTACTAGTCTTCCAATGAGAGGCACAGCTGCCTGTGGGAACACTAGCTGTTGGCTAGGAGGCTCAAAGCCCGCCTCTTAACGTCACGCTGGCTCGACAGAAGCAATATGGCTGCCGCCGAGGACTGGCCTCAAACAGCGCTTCAGAAACAGATGGGTGACGTCACGGATACTACGTCCATTATTTATACAGTCTATGGTTTTGTATCCTTTCTGGTTCCAGTCTTTAGGCGTCATGAGTAAGAAGTTGTACCAAACAGTTCATTTTTGGTGTTTCTGTGTAGATGTAAGTAAGTAAGTAAGTAAATTTTATTTAGTATAGCACCTTTCACAGAATAAAATCACAAAGTGCTTCACAGGAAAATATCCAACACATTAAAAGAAACAGACAATAGCATAAATAGAACATTAGTCTGAACACAGTGAGTCGAAGGCCTGTTTAAATAAATGTGTCTTCACAAGTTTTTTAAAGGCGACAACAGATATAGCAGAACGGACATTTACAGGAAGAGCGTTCCACAATGTCGGTGCCACCACTTCAAAAGCACGGTCACCTTTTGTTCTTAAGCGCGCTCGAGGGACAACCAGCAAGCCCTTGTCAGAAGACCTGAGTGGCCTACTGGTAAGGTAGGGGTGGAGCAGGTCGACGATGTATTCAGGAGCCTGACCATGCAGAGCTCTATACACGAAAACGAGAACTTTAAAATGAATCCTAAATTTAACTGGAAGCCAATGTAGGGAAGCTAGAATCGGAGTGATGTGGGTTGTCCGGCTGGACTTGGTCAACAGCCTTGCAGCAGCGTTCTGGACTGATTGAAGACGATGGAGGGACGATTTACTGAGGCAGGTGAAAAGTGAAGAGAGGAACAGGTGTGAGGAAGTTTAAAGCTACACCACCAGTCAAAAGTTTGGACACACCTTCTCAGTCAATGGTTTTTATTTATTTTAACTATCTTCAACATTGTAGATTAATACTGAAGACATCAAAACTGTGAAATAATCTGGTTTTGTCATAATCTGGATTACAACAGTAGTCAAATAGAGCTATCCATTGTGTGCTAACCCTACCTCTGAACAACACAACTGATGGTCTCAAACACATTAAGAAGGCAAGTCATTCTACAAATGAACTCTTGACCAAGGCTCATGTTAATTAGAAACCAGTCCAGGAGACCGCTTCAGGAAGCAGACTGAGAGAATACCAAGAGTGTGCAAAGCTGTCATGAAGGAAAAAGGGGGCTACTTTACAGAATCTAAAATATAAAACATAATCTGCTTTGTTTAACACTTTTTTGTTCATTCAATAATTCCATATATGTTATTTCATAGTTTTGATGTCTTCAGTATTAATCTACAGCAGGGTTGTCAAACATATGGCCCGCGGGCCAAATCCGGCCCGCCAGAGGTTCCAATCTGGCCCACAGGACGACTCTGCAAAGTAAAAAAATGACAGAGAAGACATTAACTTTTCATTAATTTTTCAATAAAAGTAACTACTATTTCAAATTTGTTCTCTGGGGGTCACATACAATCAAACAGCTGACAGAAGGCACATGAACAGCGCTCCAGGATTTTTTTTCTCACAGTGAGGAAAATTTATATTTGCATAATCTGGCGGAAATGTTACGGCTTGAGCAAAGGACTAGGACCCAAATGCAGAGTACAGGGAAAAAGTATTTATTAAGCAAAAACAAAGGTTCAACAAAAAGCGCCTTGCGGGTAAAAACAACTGAGAAAAAGTACAAAACTAGGAGTAACACAAAATTACCCAAAAGGGGAAAAAGCTTCTATCAAAAGCTCACAAACAAAAACTAGGAATCAATCCTCTGGAAAACACTCGAGATAAGTAAACAGAAAAGCGTGGCTTGAATCTCCTCAGGAGCAAGGCTACAACGGGACATGGAGCATGCGGCTAGAGGAATAATCTGGCACTGGAGGAGTGTTTGGTGGTGGCTTAAGAAGCCAGTGCTGATGAGCAGATCAGGGACAGGTGTGCCTGATGAGCCTCACTGCTGAGGAGACCGGCCCCGCCCCTACCCATGCAACCTGCAGGCAGAGAGAGAGAGGGTTAGGGCAAATCACACAACAAATCAGGACCATAACAGGAAATTCATAGACTTTTTGGACCCCTGCATACAACACTGTCCAGCAAGCAAACCGTTCATGCTGGAGCTGAGGAGTCAACAATATTCAACTTTACCTTCTTCATAATGATAATCTCTGTTCTTTTGCTGTAAATATAACACTCTGTGTGTCCGCTGAATGGGAAACCTGTGTGTTTGGTGTTTTTCACAGCAGGTTTCAGAGCTTAAAGAATATCATATTTGGTCCCACTTTGAGACTCAATATGGCGAAAAAGACAACAGCTGTTTTAGTAAAAAGATAGTTCATTAAATGTGAACATTTTCATGTTACTGATACCTTCTTGCACTAAAACAAACAGAACAATTTGGAATTTTTGTTATTTATGTCCGGCCCACTTGAGATCAAATTGGGCTGTATGTGGCCCCTGAACTGAAATGAGTTTGACACCCCTGATCTACAGTGATTCAAATAGTTACAATAAATGCAAACCCTTGAATGAGAAGGTGTTTCCAAACTTTTGACAGGTAGTGTATGTTGAAATACTGCAGTAAATTTGCATCTCTGGAACTCCTTGCCTAGCTTTATAATAACATTTGAGGACAACCACTTCAAATTCAAGCCTGTTCTAATGAAAATTTGTGTAAAAATTATGGACAGTGTTTCTAATTTTGACATGCTTTGAGGGCTATGTTGGATTTTGGTTTCAGGAGGCTTTAAGTTTGTAAAAATGCAATGCAACAGTTTTTTTGTATCCTTTCTGCTTCCAATCTTTAGGCGTCATTTGTCAGAAGTTGCACAAAAAGGTTAATTTTTGGTGTTTGGTGCAGATATAAAAGAGTAAAAGGTTTGAGGAAGTTTAAAGCTACATGTGTTTGCAGTGTCAGTTTTTTAAAGCACCCCTCTTTCAAAGTAAAAGTCCCCCCCCCCTGCTCTCTGTACCTGGATTGTCAGTCCCAGCGAAGATTTAGAGCTCTAAAAACAGCAGCGAGCCAGAGGAAGAGTGGCGTTTCTGTCCTGGGGATGTTTGTGTTGCGGCGGTCTCGGGGAACGATTAGCTCAGAGGATGTAACAGGTTTGTCTCTGTGTGTTTGTCTCTGTGTATACCAGGCCTCTGGGTGGAGTTTCTCCTGCTCGTATCTTGGATATAGATCTCCTTGAGCGCCAGACTCTGGTGCCAGGGAGTCCGGTCTGCCTCGCTGGGACCTGGAGACAGAGGGGAGGACAGGAGGAGGAGGAGGTGTTGATAAATGCTGCAGAACTCAGTGAGGGACTTTTTTTATATTCCTCATGTTGTTGCAGACATGCTGACTTCACCTTTACTCTAAAACTATACAGAATCCCCAAAGAATGAGGGGTAAGACGCATGTTCTTAAGACAGGAAAACATCAAGGTCCTTAAGTCTGTTTTATTCTATGCATGAGAAAATATTCAAGTTGGGTAAAAAATATAAAAATCCTGCACCTTACAGATATTAATGCACATAGAAATGAAACAGGAGCACATGCAAAGCCAAACCTTGAACAGCTTTTTTCAAACAAACTCACATTATAAGTTTATTTACTGTATTAAATATATTTTTCCTTAGTTTGGTTTTTACTTCACTACATTTCATTTTCTCCTCATTTCACCCCGACTATTACTTGACACTTCTTCAAAATGTCTCTGTAATATTCATGCAATCAGAGCTTCTGGAATTGAAATTGAAATGACGGTCTCATTAAGATGTTTAGTGGTTAAGCAAAGTGGATAACAAGTTCGAGGCTGAAGCTCTTGTCATGCATGCAATCCTGAAAATTTAAAATCATGAGGCACAATCATAGGCTGTGTTCACACTGCAGGCAAAAGTGGCCCAAATCCGATTTTAGGGGGGGTCAAGTGACCAGGTCAGATTTTTTAGAGGCAGTGTGAACACTCAAATCTGGCCCAAATCTGATTTTTTCAAATCAGATTTAGACCACTTCCATATGTGGTCCTGAATCAGGTACAGATCGTTTTTTTTTTCCAATACTTTATAGCTCTGACCACTTTGTTTGAGTGTGTGTGAAGATGAATGATCTTTCTGTAATATAAAAATGAAGTTAAATATTGCCAACCTTAGACCTGCGTCTTTCATAGTGTTGATTGGCCTCTGTAGTCCATTGCCACCGATTTAATTCAATCAATCAATCAATCAATCAATCAATCAATCAATCAATCAATCAATCAATCAATCAATCAATCAATCAATCAATCAATCAATCATCCATCCACCCATCCCCCCTCCCCGTACAGTGTGTGCCGATCAAGAAATGAGCTATCCAGACTGCACTCATCTTTTGTACCAGGCTGTAAACATGTTTATTTCTGCTGTAAAGGTCGTCTTTTTTGAATTGGTGTGTATGTGGTTTCTGGTACTTCCGGAGCCAGCCTCAAGTGGACACTTGAGGAACTGCAGTTTTTAACACTTCAACATTGGACTCATATTTTTAGACCGGAGGTCGCCGCTTGTTTGCAACAGACAATGACGAAAACAAAGAGCAATGAAATAAAAACAACACAAACAGAGGAAGAGAGAGAGAGAAAACAGAGTGCTAGAGATCAATAGAATTAATGAATGAATTCACTGTAATAATGACAACAGCAATGACAAGAGTGACAACTGACAGTGTAGTGTAGCAACTGAGACAGTTTGGTTAGGGGCAGTTAAAAGCGATTGAATTAAAGTGCGTTTTAAGACGACTTTTAAAAGTCTCAAAAGAGGGGGAGAACCAGATAGTTGGGGGAAAAGAATTCCACAGTTTTGGGGCACAGATAAAGAACTCCCTGTCCCCATAGCTCTTTGTTATTGGTCTCTGGATCACTACAATCAATCAATCTTTATTTGTATAGCGCCAAATCACAACAAATGTTATCTGAAGACGCTTTTACAAACATAGGAGGTCTAGACCACTCTATGTCAAATTATGAACAGAGACCCAACTTCAAGACAGGGTAATACTCAGTCTGACCCCACCTTAATCCACCATGAGCATTGCACATCGCAGTATTTAGCTAGTTACAGTGGAGAGGAAAAACTTCCTTTAACAGGCAGAAACCTCCAGCAGGACCAGACTCATGTTAGACAGCCATCTGCTGAGACTAAGTTGGGTCTTGAAAGACAGATATAGGGGAGTAAGAGAGAGAGGGGATAGTGATGAGACGAGTAGTAGAAGCTGTTGCTGCTGGAGTCCAGCACGCCCGCAGCAGGAGGACGTCTACGGCAGCTCAGAGGAATCTACGAGACAAGGGAGCTCAGGGACTCCAGAAAGGTCTATGGTTAGTAACTTTAATGGGACAGGGAGATTTAAGTTAGTGATGGGGGTTGGGGGGAAAGGGGGTGAGATAGGATCCCAGTGTGTCAGTGCGCCAGTTCCCCCGGCAGTCTAGGCCTATAGCAGCATAACAAAGAGCTGGTCCAAGCCTGACGTCACAATTCTGTATTATTGAGAAAATGTTTAATATAACTGTTATCACATAGAGATTTCATATACAACCTTTATGATTCCTAAGTCTCAGTAGGAGCCACTGGCCCTGAGGGATTCTGACAACATCAAATGTGGCCCTCTTAGAAAAAAGTTTGGACACCACTGGTTTAAAGTGTCTGCACTGTGAAAAATTATTGTATTTATAATGACTGAATAAATTCTACTACTGTTACATTATGCATTTTGAAATTGTATTATTATTTCCCTGCTAAATAACAGTGTTATTACCATTTTATTAATGTTCTTTTAGAAGTCACTTTTATTTTAAAACAAAAGAAACCTGTAAAACATGAAGCTGGATGTCAGTTGTCTTTCAGTATATGTGATGTGATTGTGGAGTTGGCTACAATACAAGGGGCACCATTTAAAAATCTTGCCTAGGACAGCAAGTCGATTAGGGCCGGCTCTGATACACGTGACATCAAAGTCTTGACCTCACCCCAGCTTCTTGCAGGAACTCTACAGGGACAGGGAGCTACATGTAAAAACTAAAGGAACATCAGGTTGAAAAACTTGGCTGTGTGTGATACAAGCAGCCCACATTCTGGGAATTTTTCAGAGTGTGTGTGTGGAGACTTGTTTAGTCTAATAAAAGTAGTCGTATGTAGGCATGCTTAAATTTGCAAGGTACAATTAGCTTGAAGTTTGTACTAGAAACAAATTAAAGCTGATTAAATGGTTAATTAAAGCAGAAATCAAGCAGAGATCCATGTTTCTGATTCTGTAACACCGTCACTGTACGCGGTTAAAGTTCACACGGAAGAAACAAACCAGATTGAGACAATCAGAAAACTCCTTAGTCACAGTTACACAACAAAGCCTTTCTGCTTTTCTGGTTTCATCTATTGTTGTTCTTTCAAACTGGAACAGATCCCGTCTCCCTCACAGGGCCGGGCTGGGCCGGGCGGGAGTATTGAGTTTGTTCTGCGGGTCAGAGGTCACTGAGAGGAGGGAGGCCATGTGGAGAGAACGTGATCCGGCGTCTCCTGGTCCTGTCTTCAGAGATGTTCCATGAGGTCAGAGAGGAGG
The DNA here is from genome assembly GCF_009762535.1 of Notolabrus celidotus. Taxonomy (NCBI): domain Eukaryota; kingdom Metazoa; phylum Chordata; class Actinopteri; order Labriformes; family Labridae; genus Notolabrus; species Notolabrus celidotus. Next base: position 3,793,185 of record NC_048291.1, read on the forward strand.
TGCTGTTACACAACCACGAGACAGCTGAGTGAGCGGAGCCCCCCTGTGGAGCTGCTGGTGGATGTTCCAGAGTCTGAACTGCAGGCGGGAGAGGAATCATCAAAGCTGGAATCTATTTCACAATGTTACAGATTTTTTTCACATATATATACAAATTATAATTTTTTTTGGGGGGGGGGGCATTTTTGCCTTTATTTGATAGGACAGCTGAAGAGAGACAGGAAATGTGGGGAGTGGAGAGTGGGGGAGGACATGCAGTAAATGGTCGAGGCTGGAAACGAACCTGCAACCTCTGCAACGAGGTCTATAGCCTCTGTATATGGGGCGCACACTTAGACCCCTAGGCCACCGGCGCCCCTACAGAATATTTTTTAAACTAAAGCAGGAAGTGAAAGAAGTGCAGTCCCTCTAGAGGCCACTGGAGGCTGTCTCCAAAAGTGAGTTAATCCCCTTAGAGCCCTGTTTGAAAATGTCCAACTTTACAGCAGACATAAACATGCTCACACTCTGAAACATAGGGGGGAGTTTTTACACAGGACTTCCACCAGATCCATGTCCGGTCCATCTCTGATCCGTCATGGAACTGGATCTGATATGATTTTATTAGGGCCCGAGCACCGCTGGTGGCGAAGACCCTATTGTAACCCTAAGGATTGTTCTTTCTTCCGTCACTTAAAACATATTTTTGGACCCCTGAACGTGAATGAAAGCGCGGATATTTTTTGCACACTTATCGGGTTTGGTGAAAATTGCAAGTTATTCGCAAAAAAAAAATTCTCAGTAGCGCCCCCTAGAGGTAAAAAATAACATGCTACGCATAGAGTTTTTTTGAGCTACATGCATGAAAAGTCTTACACATATTCATGGCATCAGATTCTGGATCAGATTCAGAGGGTTGAAGTAACGCGGGTCTGTGAGCAGCCAACATGTAAACATTAGATCAACGTGCTGGAGAGCCGAGGCCACACCCTCTTCCTGAGGGGGCGTGGTCAGAGAGAAAACAGCCTGTTCTGAGCAGGGCTGAAGAAGAGGGCTTTACAGGCAGACCAAAATCTGATTTCAAAGTGTTTTTTTGAGCATAAACTTTAAAGACATGTTTTGGGGACCTCTTAGACCAATATATATTGATGAAAAAAGCACAATATGTCACCTTTAACTACAACAACAAACCGTCAGGATGAGCGGAGCCAGGCCTGGAGTCAACAGGTCAGAGGTTTTCAGAGGACCACAAAGACAACATGGATGAGGAGAGGAGGAGGAGAATCCTTCATTCAGTGATTACCGCAGGAAAATCTTGATCACATGACTCCAGCTGTCCGGTGGTCCTGCTCCGTGCTGGGTTCCAAAAACGCAACCGGTGGATCAGAGATGGACCGGACACCGATCTGGTGGAAGTCCTGTGTTATACCCCCCTCCACTTTAAATGATATTAAGGTTCAAAGCTATGTTTTGTTAGAACTTCCAGTGCATAAAAATCAGCTCAATGGAGAACGTCTTGTTCCTCTGGATATGCTCCATGGTTGTCGACCATGTTGGCTCAGTCACTCTCAACACCTTTTAATGTCAAAGTATGGTTTATCATTTCTTTAATTTTGTGAAGTTCAAAAAATCTAAATAAATGTTTTAACGTGTGTGTGTGTGTGTGTGTGTGTGTGTGTGTGTGTTAAGAAGTTCTACCTACAATCTCCACCTAAGTTCAGTCAATGACCTTATCCCCACTGTTCTTAGTCTTTCTGCAGACACTTAAATACAGACCTGTTTATTGTATCTACATTCATCACCACACAAGGCCCTCATTGTGCTAATATATATATATATATATATATATATATATATATATATATATATATATATATATATATATATATATATTTTAAAAAACAGGGATAGATCCTGGGTCTTTCAGTCTTCACGGCTCAGTCCCAGTCTGAGTGACAGACTGCAGGACGGTTGTTTCGGTCCTCGTGGAGAGGAAACCCTGAGCTCTGGGAGGAGCCGGTTCCCACACCCAGAAGAAGAGACGCTCTAACACAAACAGTCCGGAACATTCAGGAAGGAAAGGGCTCTCTTTGGGCCTTTATCAGATCTACAAGACCCTCAACCCTGTCCGTCACCCACAGCTGTCTGACAGCTGAGGCCCCGCCCTCTTCTTCTTCTTCCTGATCATTGTCTTCGTCTTTTTCCCTCATCTTCTTCAACATCAGTTTCTTCTCCTTTCTCTGTCTCCTTCTTTTATTTATTTTTTTAGTTCTATTCCATTCTCTGATTCCCCCTTTTTTCTTTCACTTCTGTCCCTTCTTTTTGCCCTCTCCTCCCCTCCAATTCAACTTTCATTTCTTCTTCCTCACTTTGTTTTTGCTCTCATTCTTCCTCCTTCTTTCTCCCCTCTGTTGCTACTCATACCTCTCATACCTTTCTCTCCTTTTTCTTTTCTCCCCCTTCATCATCTTCTGTCTTCTTCACCTCTTCTTTCTTTTTCTCCTTTTTTCAATTTTGACCGAAGCACAATGAAACCTGTTTCATACTTCACCGTGTAACGTGACTCTGACATAACGAAGAGCGTCATCACTCATCAGTAAAGCTTTTAAAAAAAAGTGCAAACAATTCTTCACTCTGAGGAATCAGAACAGAACTTTTAGTCTAGCCAATCCATGCCAATAACTTTTCTGACCTCGGGTCAAAACCCAGAATCTAAACATGTGCTTCATATCCGATCAATTACATGCAGCCTTAAGGAGCTCAGGTCATGCACATGTTGTTTGCATTAGCATAACCAATGCTGCAGCTGCCACTGACGTCAACTCTGTATCCCTTTCATAGACGAGTGTCTTGTGGAGAGTTTGGAAATCAGTTGTGCAACAATACACACGACAATATTTACCAGCTCTGTACAGTTTTACAAAATGTACACAAGTGTGTATTTTGATGTGCACATTTCAGCAGGCACAGAAGGGGTTGGAGTTGCTTTAGTCAGCAGCAGTGACACAGACTGTAAGGCTGCAACAAAATCCTTTGGGGCAATTGGTCCTGATCATAGTGAGTCCACTAAAATAATAATAATAACTTTATTTATATAGCACCTTTAAATACAAATGTTTAAATCTACAAGTGCACGGTTTGAAAAACAAAGTAAACCTTTTGACAGACAGGGAGGAGGAATTTTAAGAACAGTGACAGTAGACCAATAAATCATTGTTTAATAGATTTTCATGGATACATAAATAAAAGAAAAGAAAATGAAGTAAATAAATTAAAATGGATAAGTTAATAAAAGCATGAAAAGGACAATAAAGGATTTTTTTCAAGAAAAAATTATAAAATGAATAAAAATAGAATAAATGAATAAAAATGAATTAGTAGATAAAAGCATTAAAAGGACAATAAAGTTGTTTTTTCAAGGATAAATCAATAAAATAAAATGAAATAAATATATAAAAATGGATAAGTTAATAAAAGCTTGAAAAGGACAGTAAAATAGGTTTTCCCAGGATAGATTAATAAAATAAAATAAAATTAAATAAAAATAAATAAAATTAAATAAAATTAAATAAATATATAAAAATGGATAGGAGAATAAAAGCTTGAAAAGGACAATAAAATTGGTTTTTCCAGGATAAATTAATAAAATTAGATTAAATTAAATTAAATTAAATAAATATATAAAAATGGATAGGACAATAAAAGCATTCAAAGGACAATTAAAGAGGTTTTTCAAGGATAAATTAATAAAATAAATAAAAATAAAATAATAAATAAAAAGGGATAAGTTAATAAAAGCATTAAAAGGACAATAAAGGAGGTTTTTTTCAAAGATAAATAAATAAAAGAAAATTGATAAGTAAATAAAAGCTTGCAAAGGACAATTAAAGAGGTTTTTCAAGGATAAATTAATAAAATAAATAAAAATAAAATAAATATATAAAAATGGATAAGCTAATAAAAGCTTGAAAAGGACAATAAAATCGTTTTTTCCAGGATAAATTAATAAAATTAGATTAAATTTAATTTAATTAAATAAATATATAAAAATGGAAAGGAGAATAAAAGCGTTAAAAGGACAATAAAAAAGGTTTTTCAAGGATAAATTAATAAAATGAATAAAAAATAATAATAAATAAAAAGGGATAAGTTAATTAAAGCATTAAAAGGACAATAAAGGAGGTTTTTTTCAAAGATAAATAAATAAAAGAAAATTGATAAGTAAATAAAAGCTTGAAAAGGACAATTAAAGAGGATTTCAAGGATAAATTAATAAAATAAATACAAATAAAATAAATATATAAAATGGATTAGTAAATAAAAGCGTGAAAAGGACAATAAAATAGGTTTTTCCAGGATAGATTAATAAAATTCAATAAAATTAAATAAAATTAATTAAATATATAAAAATGGATAGGAGAATAAAAGCTTGAAAAGGACAATAAAATAGGGTTTTCAAGGATAAATGAATAAAAGAAAATTGATAAGTAAATAAAAGCATTAAAATGACAATTACAGAGGTTTTTCAAGGATAAATAAATAAAAGAAATAAAAATAAAATAATAAATAAAAATGGATAAGTAAATAAAAGCTTGAAAAGGACAATTAAAGAGGTTTTTCAGGGATAAATAAATGAAATACATAAATAAAATAAATTAAATTAAATTAATGAATAAAAATGGATAAGTAAATAAAAGCAGTAAAAGGACAATAAAAGAGGTTTTCAAAATAAGAGGACGACATCACGTTGGGAACACTAGAAAAAGTGAAAAGGATAAATTAGGAACATTAAAATAATAAATGAAAAAAATAAAATAAAATAATGGAATTAATTAAAACAATAAATAATCAATAATAAAATAGAAGTAAAAATAGTTTGAAGGATGAAGTCACATAAAAGCAAGTCTGTAAAAATGGGTTTTAAGAAGAGATTTAAAAGAGGTCACTGACTCTGCAAGCTTCTTTTCTCAGGGAGGTCATTCCAAAGTTGAGGGGCTCTGATGGTGAAAGCTTGATCCCCTTTGCATTTGAGCCTCGACTTTGGAACACCCCCCCAAAAAATTTGTTAGCATTTCTGCAATGTAGTTTGGGGCAAGACCCAGGGGAGCTCCAAAAGTGGTCAGTAAAATCTTAAAATCTATTCTAAAATGAATTAAAAGTTCTTGATTTGTCACTTGCAGGCTCATATTGTTGTTCTTAGTGACTGACAACATTGCAGGAAGAGTCCCTGCAGATACAGAGCTGTTTGTGAAAGCAGAAGAATAAATAAAAAAGAATACACTGACATGCAGAACGAGGGAGTTGCTGGTCTCACAGTGTTACACAACTTTTTCCTGCCTCTGAATGAACCATTAAAAACACTGACATCAGGTATAAAACAAACTATATAGCTGAAATCTTTTTATTTATTGGCTCCACTAACTGAAGTGGAAAACCTGACAAAGTTCCCAAACTCAACACAAAAGCCTGACATTTTAATTAAGCCTCTTCTCAGTGCTAGTAACTCTGCAGGAACATGAATCTCTCTGACTGATGGCACATGCTGTCTCCTCCAGCTGTGTTTCAGTGTAAGTGTCTCTGTGCTTGTTGGGCTGTATTTCACATTCACACCCAGTCGAAACCAGCAGGGAGCCGTTAAACCTCCTCCTCGCCATTGTCTCGTGTACGTCATCACAGCAGCCCGTTCACTCCTTCCCAGGCAGTGTGCAGAGGAATGTCCACGGCTGATAAATCCGCAGATCCCATCACAACATCCCCCATCCCCCCGCAGGCCTGTTTACACTCAGACTCAGGAGGATAAGGAGGGGGGCGGGGCGCTGTTGGAAGTCTGATGTTCTTGTTGACGGAGATCCAGGGTGGTGATCTGTTCCTTTATGATCCCAATTAATCAGATTTTCATTGTCGGATCTGAAGTTTTCTCCACACTGTGGCTTGTGAAATCCTGCAAATAAACATGGAAGCTCTTATCTGCACTTCATATGCACAGGAGAGTCCAGTTTAGTTTTTTAAAGTGACATTTTCTGGACAAAGTGCTAAAAAAAAGGCAAAAAAGAATTAAGCAAAATATTTTCTTATTCCATTTTCCTTCAAAAACCTAAAATACCTAAAATCTCTAAAAGTAGCATGGGAGGTAGAACATTCAGTTACCAGGCCCCTCTCCTTTGGAATCATCTACCAGTCAGGGTCCTGGAGGCAGACACCCTCTCCACTTTTAAGAGTAGACTTCAAACTTTCCTTTTTGATAAAGCTTATAGTTAGAGCTGGATCAGGCTTGGACCAGCTCTTAGTTATGCTGCTATAGGCTTAGATTGCCGGGGGAACTGGCGCAATGACACACTGGGATCCTATCCCACCCTCTTCCCCCCAACCCCTTCATCACTTACTTTAACTCTGCCTGTCCCATTAAAGTTACTAACCATAGACCTTTCTGGAGTCCCTGAGCTCCCTTGTCTCGTAGATTCCTCTGAGCTGCCGTAGACGTCCTCCTGCTGCGGACGATCTGGACTCCAGCGGCAACAGCTTCTACTACTCGTCTCATCACTATCTCCTCTATCCCTCTTTCAAGACCCAAGTCTGTCTCAGCAGATGGCTGTCTAACATGAGTCTGGTCCTGCTCGAGGTTTCTGCCTGTTAAAGGAAGTTTTTCCTCGCCACTGTAACTAGCTAAATACTGCGATGTGCAATGCTCATGATGGATTAAGGTGGGGTCAGACTGAGTCTTACCCTGTCTTGGTGTTGGGTCTCTGTTCATAATTTGACATAGAGTGGTCTAGACCTGCTCTGTTTGTAAAAGCGTCTTCAGATAACATTTGTTGTGATTTGGCGCTACACAAATAAAGATTGATTGATTGTAGTGATCCAGAGACCAATAACAAAGAGCTATGGGGACAGGGCGTTCTTTATCTGTGCCACAAAACTGGAATTCTCCCCCTCCCACAATCCGGTTCTCCCCCTCTTTTGAGACTTTCAAAAGTCATCTTAATTTGCACTTTTATTCAATCTGCCCCTAACCAAACTGTCTCAGATGCTACACTACGCTGTCAGTTGTCACTCTTGTCATTGCTGTTGTCATTATTACAGTGAATTCATTCATTAATTCTATTGATCTCTAACACTCTGTTTTCTCTCTCTCTTCCTCTGTTTGTGTTGTTTTTATTTCATTGCTCTTTGTTTTCGTCATTGTCTGTTGCAAACAAGCGGCGACCTCCGGTCTAAAAAATATGAGTCCAATGTTGAAGTGTTAAAAACTGCAGTTCCTCAAGTGTCCACTTGAGGCTGACTCCGGAAGTACCAGAAACCACATACACACCAATTCAAAAAAGACGATCTGGATAGCTCATTTCTTGATCGGCACACACTGTACGGGGGATGGATGGATGGATGGATGGATGGATGGATGGATGGATGGATGGATGGATGGATGGATGGATGGATGGATGGATGGATGGATGGATGGATGGATGGATGGATGGATGGATGGATGGATGGATGGATGGATGGATGGATGATTGATTGATTGATTGATTGATTGATTGATTGATTGATTGATTGATTGAATTAAATCGATGGCAATGGACTACAGAGGCCAATCAACACTATGAAAGACGCAGGTCTAAGGTTGGCAATATTTAACTTCATTTCTATATTACAGAAAGATCCTCCATCTTCACACACACTCAAACAAAGTGGTCAGAGGTGTCCTTAAGCTGCTTTCTTGGTTGATCATAAATCCAGACAAAGGTGACTGAGGCATTGCTATCCCCAAAAAACATTGTTCTCTGATAGAGATGAATTTCCAGGTTCAGGAGACAGGGCTGTGTGATTGGATCTATAACGTGTATCACATCGCCGGGTATAAACAAGGTCATAAAAATCTGTTTCCAAAGTCACTATTGAAGACAGCTGATTGGATCTGTATGCAGGGACAGGCCTTCTTCATAAGGAAAGCAGAGCTCCATGCTGTAACTGAAACTTTGTTGGAAACAGATGCAGGACTGTTACACTCTGTTCTTTCCCACATATGAGATTATGAACTATTGAAGGCAGTTTTTCATGCGGAACCAATGCTGAAAGTCACATAAGTCTACACCCTACACAGATCTGGGAACATACGTGAGTATACACGGCTCAGACAGGGAAGTTTGGGTTTCACAGAGCCTCTCAGCTGTTCAGCTGAAAAGGAAACCGATTGCTGTGAAGAAGCCACTTCCCATGACATCATTGTGTTTGTTAAATGACCTCCGCGGGCACGTCAGACACACCTTCTCATTTCCTCCCTGAGTGTTCGAATTATTTACTCAATTTACAGACGGAGGGGAAAACAGTTTATGGTATCACAGACTGTCCCTGAAACACCCAGTGAGCCTCTGAAAAGAAACACATCTCACTTTCTAATCACAGGAAAAACTGTTTGAGGTTTATAGAAAGTGGTCTGGAGGCGTATTACTTTCCTTTCAAACAATCTGTTCACTCAGTTCAGAAATCACTCCCTGTTCTTTGTAAAAATGTAATTTATCCTGGATGAGGAAGTTGTCACATCTCTATTTCTGTTAAAAATAACATTTTGTTTTCTTGTTTTGAAGTAGGTCTGGTACTGGTCTACAAAAATATTCCAGATTTCATGCTGTGGCACAATTCAAGGTCTCTATATTTTCAGTTTTAAAGGTGACATATCATGCAAAATTGACTTTTTAATGGTTCTCTACCTGAAATATGTGACCCTTGCATGTCTACAAACCCCCTGAGAATGAAAAAAATCCATTCTGCCCCTGTTCTGATTTCTCCACCTTTCTGTAAATGTGTGTGAAACGAGCCGTTTCAGACTTCCGTGTTTTTGTTACGTCACAACAATATCTGGTCTGTAACAGGAAGTCAGAGCTCGGAGCTTGTTCAGCCCATAGACTGTATAAAATAATACTGAATCCCCTCCTCTGTTTTTCATTCCCTGCACAAATGTGTGCTAACAAGGAGCTTAGGAGGGAGGCATGCTAGTTGTAGGCTGTCTTAATAAACACAAAGGTCGGTTTTACTCCCCACGTCTGCAGATTTGAAGATCTAGTGGATGATTTTTATTTATCATGGATAAGTGCTAGCGCTAATTAGCATAGCCACATAGCTACATGTTCATAGCTGTAGCTGTAGCTGTGTACCAAGACACACGTCGACATACTGACAAATAAAACAACAAGAAACACTAAATCTGTGACCAATCCTTCATAAAAGGTCCCGCTGCCTTTCTGTTAGAGGTCGGTTTTACTCCCCACGTCTGCAGATTTGAAGATCTAGTGGATGATTTTTATTTATCATAGATAAGTGCTAGCGCTAGTTAGCATAGCCACATAGCTACATGTTCGTAGCTGTGTACCAAGACACACTTCGACATACTGATAAATAAAACAACAAGAAACACTAAATCTGTGACCAATCCTTCAGAAAGGTCCTGCTGCAGGCGCCTCTCCGTCAGGATCAGATTCTGGATCAGATTCAGAGGGTTGAAGTAACTTGATCTCTCAGCAGCCGTGTATATTCAGCCAACATGTAAACATTACATCAACGTGCTGGAGAGCCGAGGCACATCCACTTCCTGAGGGGGCGTGGTCAGAGAGAAAACAGAGTGTACTGAGGAGGACTGAAGAAGAGGGTTTTTCAGGCATCAGGCGTTTTTTGAGCATAAACTTTGAAGACATGTTTTGGGGACCTCTTAGACCAATATATATTGATGAAAAAAGCGTGATATGTCACCTTTAACTTGAGAGAACAGAAGTCGAATACATGTCTTGATGTATCTCTGGTTTTGTAAATATATGGTAAATTTACTTATTTAGTTCTGTAAAGACTTTTCTTTTCTTTTTTTTTTTCAATATGTCTTATTATTTTATCATTTTCAGAACAAAACAACAAAATTAAAGGCTCATTTTTAGAACAAGGCAGATTTTCAGACAAAGATATGTACTGTCAAACCCGTCCACTGAGCACAGAACCCCCCCACCCCTATAAATAAAATAATAATCACAGACCTTTGACTCAAAAAGACAAGACACATGTCAAAAAGTAAGATTAGCAAAGACAACAGAAACAAACAAACAGACAAAAGCAGAGAGAGAAAAAACAAAAAAACAACAACACAAGTATAAGCACATAATCGGTCATCCTCCCACTCCCATCCATGAAGAATGCATGAGAAGTGATGTTGCATTCATCATCTCTTATGTTCTAGGAACCATTTTCTTTCACTCTGAAGGGTTCTGGCCTTTCAACAGTGTATGTTTGAGATCTGAAGGTTAATGATCCAGAACAGGATTCCAGATCTTAAGTAATGAGCCTTTATTGGTCCTAAGAACTGCACTTATCCTTTCATGAGGCATAACATTGAAGATCTCCTGATACCACAGTGTTACTGTGGGTGGGGTGTCTTTAACCCAATTTAACAGAATGCATTTGTGGGCAAGAAGCAGGAGTTTGTCCAACAGTATGTAGTGATTATGGGAAAGTGTTAATTCTTTAGAGGGCTAACCCAATAAGAAGAGTCCTGGATCCTTTCTTATTGTGGTCTTCAAAATTCAGCTCAATTCCTTAGGTAAAGTAAAGACTTTTCTTAAAGGTGACATATTATGCTCTTAAAGGTGACATTCTCTGCTCTTTCTCATCAAAATATATTAGTCTAAGAGGTCCCCAAAACATGTCTTTAAAGTTTATGCTCAAAAAAACACTTTGAAATCAGATTTTGGTCTGCCTGTAAACCTCTCTTTTTCAGCCCTGCTCAGAACAGGCTGTTTTCTGTGTCTGTGCCTTTAAATGAGAATGAGCTCTCTGACCACGCCCCCTCAGGAAGTGGGTGTGGCCTCGGCTGTACAGGACGTTGATCTAATGGAGAGGCGCCTGCAGCAGGACCTTTCTGAACCATTGGTCACAGATTCAGTTTTTCTTGTTGTTTTATTTGTCAGTATGTAGACAGTATGAACATGTAGCTATGTGGCTACGCTAACTAGCGCTAGCACTTATCCATGAAAACTAAAAATCATCCACTAGATCTTCAAATCTGCAGACGTGGGGAGTAAAACCGACCTCTGTGTTTATTAAGACAGCCTACAACTAGCATGCCTCCCTCCTAAGCTCCTTGTTAGCACACATGTGTGCAGGGAATGAAAAACAGAGGAGGGGTTGAGTTGTATTTTATACAGTCAATGGGCTGAACAAGCTCCGAGCTCTGACTTCCTGTTACAGACCGGATGGCGTTGTGAAGTATGAAAAACACTGAAAACTGAAACGGCTGGTTTCAGCACACATTTACAGAAAGGTGGAGAAATCAGAACAGGGGCAGAAGGGATTCTTTTTCATTTTCAGGGGGTTTGTAGACAGGGACACATATTTCAGGTAGAGAACCATTAAAAAGTCCATTTTGCATGATATGTCACCTTTAAGATATGCTTATTTAATCTTCTCATTGCTAATATATTTTTTAACACTTACTATTTGATACGCTCTTGTTTACTCTATACTGTTTTGCACTGTCTACTTTGCTGCTGTAACACTCTAAATGTCCTTGTTGTGGGATGAATAAAGAAATGTCTTATCTTGAAAGTTTACGGCGGCGTATTAGGGCCACTATGAAAATAAAAAAACTCAAACTCAACCATCCCTTTGCCCATTTCACTGCATCCTCAATTTAAGATTTCTTATCAAGTAAAATTTACTCTCTGCATGGTCAGATCATTTCACTAGTTTTAAGACATTTTCACCTTGAGTTATGTTTTTTCATTCTATATTTAAGCTACCCTTCTTTGCAGTGTACAATCTGTGGATAGAGACTAGAAGAAGAAGAAAGGTACTTTATTAATCCTCAGGGGGGAAATTCCATTTTTTCACTCATGCTATATTTTGGACATGCTACACATACAGATATGTACATTGTCACGGCAACACAACCCTGGCACGAGCTCGCTCTAGGGCATCCAAGCGTTGGCTGCCCGTGCCATACTAAAGAAGGAATCAGGTGGCTGTCGAGCAAAAGGCAAAGGGAAAAGGCGGACCTTACCTGTGCCGACTTCTTTCCAGGACACCGTTCACGGCTCCGGGACCAGCTCACGCTGCTTCCTTCTCGTTACCCCTCAGGGTTTCGGATGACAGTTCATATTTAAGTTAACATATATAACAGAATGCATTTGTGGGCAAGAAGCAGGAGTTTGTCCAACAGTATGTAGTGATTATGGGAAAGTGTTAATTCTTTAGAGGGCTAACCCAATAAGAAGAGCCCTGGATCCTTTCTTATTTGTGGTCTTCAAAATTCAGCTCAATTCCTTAGGTAAAGTAAAGACTTTTCTTAAAGGTGACATATTATGCTCTTAAAGGTGACATTCTCTGCTCTTTCTCCTCAAAATATATTAGTCTAAGAGGTCCCCAAAACATGTCTTTAAAGTTTATACTCAAAAAAACACTTTGAAATCAGATTTTGGTCTGCCTGTAAAACCCTCTTTTTCCGCCCTGCTCAGAACAGGCTACGAAAAAACTCAACGGAAAAAGGGGAAAACTTCGCAAGAATCTCTTTCCACGGCTTCTGACAACGGCGTCTCTTTCTTTTCGCCTCTCTAGCAGGCGTCTGCCTGAGCTAATCAAGACCACAGCGTCACCGTCTCATTGATAAATTGGTCACGTGACCAGGAAGGTCCGCCCACCTGTAGCTCGACAGCCACACCCCCATACTCTGGACAGTGTTGCCGCAACAACATACAAATGCACACACATGCAGTGAGCATGCTTAGGGAGAGATGTCAGAGTGAGGATACTGCCGTCAACCAGCACCTCCCCAGCCACTAGCCCACTTGCCAAACTTGGACCATGCTGGGACTCGAACCGGCGTCCCAAGCCAAGTCCCTATGGACTGAGCTACTGCCGCCCCCACTGTCATCAGCTTGAACTCTGCTTGTTGCACCACAGACTGACTCACGAGTTGCACAGTCATCATCATCTGCAGCTTAAAGTGACCCATTTTGTTCCTTCTGATCAAATGTGACCGCTGACACAGTAACAGACTTCTGCCAGATGTTTTCTTGTGAGTCGAGGGACGGAGAGCAGGTTCACAGATTTGAAACAGATTTCTCCTGACTCAAACACCAGAGTCGAATACTTTTCTCATTAAACAGACTTTCAAGCAGAAATTCACAGGTGCTTGACATCCGTCATCAGCGCCTCATCAGTCTAACAAACAGGGAGGATTACAAGAAGAGGTTGACACACTGATCATGTGTGCAAACTTCCAAACTTTTGCAACACACGTGCGTCAGAGGAGGCGAAACCAATCACAAACCAGAGAGAAGACAAACAAACTGCCTGTGGAGCAGAAAAGAGTCAAACAACTGGTCGTGATTTCTTCTCACACATATGGACGCAATCATTCTTGTTTGATGAGACTGACAACTGGGTGTTAACTTTTCTTTTTTTTCCCATGTTTTATAAGCTCTACTTCTTCTTCTTTCTTCTGCTGCTGACCACAAAGTTTAAATTGGAGACAGAGGATTCAGATGTGGTGGAGCAGTGAACACAATGGATTCAATTATGAGCTCGAACTTTTTTCCTTATCCAAAAATCTCAGTACAAAACTTCATTTTAGGTCTTGCAAGTCTAAAGGCTGATTTAAACTTCTGCGTTGAAACCTACGCCATGGGTCCATGTAGCTCCCATACCTACCCAGAGGCCTACACATGTAGCTGACGTGCACCTCCTCCAAAATGTAACTACCTGTAGAATCAACACTGACCGCAAGCCTTGTGATGCGCAGTGGTCGCAGGTTCAACTCCTGACCTCTACCATTTGCTGCATGTCTTCCCTGACTTTCTGCTCTCCACATTTCCTGTCTATCTCCAATTCAATCAGGAGAGACACAATTTGAAGATTAAAGGTTATTTATTACAACTGAATCAATAATGAAACTTGACTGAAATCTTTGGCGTAAGGACTCTATGGGGATCATTTTGTGAGGGTAGGATGTGTGAATTTGGCAGCTGAAGAAATCACCCCTAGAGTGCAGACACTGGTAGTGGTGGTTGATGAATCCCAGGAATTGATGACTTTGCAGAGACCAGGTGGAGATGTAGAGGTGGAGGGGTGCGCACCATAGACTGTAAATAAAAATGGACAGCGTTGCTCCGCCTCTTCCCGTTGTACAGTTCTGAAGCCAAAAAATCCCCCTCCTGGGCGCAGCCATTGTGCAGCCAGAGCCTGTGAAGCCTTTGTAATAAGCTCCGCCCTACAGCGTAGCGTCACAAGACGCTGTGTGTCGGCGGCTGTGAATCAAAGGAAACCCGGAAGTAAAACCCCGTTTTTTAAACTCTAATAACCAACGAAGAAGAAACTTTTCAGAAAAAAGAGTCCTTGAACACAAAGCAGTCAAATACTAACTACATATCACCACAGCATACGGATGTGAGAAACATTTGTACGACGTGTATTTATTTTTTAAAGTTTGACTGCTCCCCCATTCAAATGAATGGGGGAGACGGATTTTTTGACCTATACTGCAGCCAGCCACCAGGGGGCAGTCACACTGCTGAAAGCCTCACCACCAGGGCCGTATCCGGCACGCTTGGTGCGCACCATCAATGCAAGAAGGAACTAGCTGGAGAGAGAGACACATTTAAAAAGACAGCAGAGAGTTGATAGGCTGATGATAATGGCGTGCCACTGAGCTATTGGATGACAGCCGCCGCTGATTAACCAATGACAGCTCTGGAGCCTGCAGCTGGAAGCGAGTGAGCTATTGAACAATGGAGAGGAGAGTTAAACAACTGCTGTGATGCTTTATAGTCATATTTTTTAGCCTGTACATATTAGTCATGCCTATTTGTTGTTCTTTTGTATTTACAGCTGATGTTACTGTTATTATTTTTATTTCATTATTATTTGTATGTCTTATTCTTATGCCTTGTACAAAGAGAGCACAGTTAAGTCAAATTCCTTGTGTGTTAGATAGATAGATAGATAGATAGATAGATAGATAGATAGATAGATAGATAGATAGATAGATAGATAGATAGATAGATAGATAGATAGATAGATAGATAGATAGATAGATATTTATTTGTCCTTAATAAGGAGATTTGTTGCCACCGTCTGTACAGGAATACATGTATGAACACAATAACCATAATCATCCACCCAGCCTCACAGCAATGGTGCACCACATCAATCAATCAATCAATCAATCTTTATTTGTATAGCGCCAAATCACAACAAACGTTATCTCAAGACGCTTTTACAAACATAGGAGGTCTAGACCACTCTATGTCAAATTATGAACAGAGACCCAACTTCAAGACAGGGTCTGACTCAGTCTGACCCCACCTTAATCCATCATGAGCATTGCACATCGCAGTATTTAGCTAGTTACAGTGGTGAGGAAAAACTTCCTTTTAACAGGCAGAAACCTCAGGCAGGACCAGACTCATGTTAGACAGCCATCATGCCTCGACTGAGTTGGGTCTGGAAAGACAGATAGAGGGGAGTAAAAGAGAGAGAGAGGTGATAGTGATGAGACGAGTCGTAGAAGCTGTTGCTGCTGGAGTCCAGTACGTCCGTATCAGCTGGAGTCCAGATCGTCCGCAGCAGGAGGACGTCTACGGCAGCTCAGAAAAATCTACGAGACAATGGAGCTCAGGGACTCCAGAAAGGTCTATGGTTAGTAACTTTAATGGGACAGGCAGAGTTAAAGTAAGTGATGAAGGGGTTGGGGGGAAGAAGGTGAGCTAGGATCCCAGTGTGTCAGTGTGCCAGTTCCCCCGGCAGTCTAGGCCTATAGCAGCATGACAAAAGCTGGTCCAAGCCTGATCCAGCTCTAACTATAAGCTTTATCAAAAAGGAAAGTTTGAAGTCTACTCTTAAAAGTGGAGAGGGTGTCTGCCTCCCGGACCCTGACTGGTAGATGATTCCAAAGGAGAGGGGCCTGATAACTGAAGGTTCTACCTCCCATACTACTTTTAGAGATTTTAGGTACAACTAGCAAGCCTGCATGTTGGGAGCGTAGAGTTCTAGAGGGGTAATAGGGCACTATGAGCTCTTTAAGATACGAGGGTGCCTGATTTTTAAGGGCTTTGTAGGTTAAAAGAAGGATTTTAAATTCTAGTCTACATTTTATTGGGAGCCAGTGTAGAGAAGCTAACACTGGAGAGATGTGCTCCCTCTTCCTAGTTTTAGTCAATACTCGAGCTGCAGCGTTTTGAACTAGCTGAAGAATCTTTAGAGACTTATTGGGGCCCACAAATATACACACCAGACACATATAAACACACTGGGCACATATAAACACACGGGACACATATAAGGAGCAGTAACCTTTAACCTTTCTTCCTTGGCTCCAAAAACAATCATTTCAGTTAAGATTAAATATACAACATAGGCCGATTTGTCAGCATGATGACACTCTTTGGTTTGACACGTGAACTGATGAGACAATAGAAAGACAGCAAGAAGTAAAGGAAAATAAATAATGTGATTTACAGTAAAACAAAAACAGGGAGGAACCATTCAGGATGAGCTTTCTCTTTATTCTGTGGTGGAACAAGGGCTAATGGAGCCTCTGGGACTCTGGAGAGCCAACACCACAGACACTCCAAGAACCGCTGGCAACACATGAAAGAATCAAAGACAACATTTTGTGTGGAGATAGCAAAACTATCAGACTGTAAATCCTCCAGACTGTTAGTACGCTTCATGGAGTGATTTGGTGCGATACGCCCAGCGGGAAAGGTGTGCCGAAAAACCATCATACCCATCAATCACTAAAGCAATAATGAGAAATAAAAATCTTTGTGTAATCGTTCTCTACAACAAAACAAGACTCACAAGGATTCAGAGAAAAGTCAACTTTGACCATGACGACATATTTCTTCTGTCTCCAGCAAGCACCGGACAATCGTGTTAGCAATCAGGCGACCTGAGCCAGGTCAAACAAAAACAAGTCCCTGGACACATTTTCTGGCGTCTCTGAGCTCCAGGTTCGTCTAGAAAATGTCTCAGTGTCGTTTTAATCCAGTCAGCTGGTTAGACTGCTGTCAGGTCAGGTCTGTGTCAGCCTGTTTACGCTCTGTCTGCACAGCTGTTTCACTACACTGAACTGACTGGACCTGGTTCCCTGTGTGCTCAGCTTGTTATGTTTAATTGTGTTGGATTTGAAAAAAATGTGTAATTAGTTGTTTTTGAAGTCTGGAATTGAAGACTTTAGTTTGTGTAGTTTGGCTTTTCCTTTGATAGAGGTGTAAAGTACACTTGAGTGAGTATGGACTTCCTGTTCAGGTGCATGGTCCACTTATATTTATGTGCTGTAAGTTACTCTGATCCTTCAGCTATGAAAAATTTCCAATGTACACAAAAAAAAGTTTTACCATTTAATTTTCATAAAAAAACGAGTGAGTTATCCTCATTGAACTTTGATCTGTGAGAATTAAAGAACACCAATGCACTAAATGTTGATTTAAATTGTTAAAAAATAGATTTAAAAACAATTTATTGACACTTTTGGAGAATTAAAAATGCCTCGGGTCAAATTGACCCAGGAACATTATTGGTGTTCCTGAGAAACAAACATAACAGGAGGGTTAAGTGTTCTCTTTATTGTTATCTTAATACCTCTGTTCTAGAGATATTCCAAAGAGTTCAATTTCCTGGTCAATTGAACAAAACTTAAAATTCCCACTAGCTGACCGAACACTCTATATGCTGGTTTAATCAGACACAGCCTACATGCAACTTTATCCCCATAGTCTTTATCAAAATACTGCCAAACAGTGCTGAGCTATGAGATGCCATCTGTTTTTAATTACATCCAGGTAGTAGAGGATCATAGCATCATGGTAGCAGCTATTACCTGGAGCTACAGCTGTGGCTAGTGGCGGGTGGCTGTGCTATAGTTAAAAGACAACATAAGAGCAGCGTTTCAGGCCTAAGATGTGCGTAAGTTGCTTTCGTTCCACGTGCTCTCTTATCCTCTTCATCCTGATGAAAGAAATGAACACTCTGATCAGCTGCCATCGCAGAAATAAACTCATTTTGCGGTCATCACGAGGATAAACTAGCTCTTTCACCAGCTAATGAATTAACCACGGGTGTTGACTGTTAAGCTCTCCAACACGCATACATTTCTCTGTGCTGTCTTCTTCTGAATGCCATTTTTTCTCCCTCTTCTTCCTCTGTTTTATTTCATATTTCATCCCCCCGTTCTGTCTCCCTCCTTACTTTCTTAATCTTATCTGTGAATCCACACAACCAAACAGATGATTATCACTCAGTGATAACTCCATAAGCACTTTTACTGCTCATGAGAGTCTACTTTTTACTTGTGAGTGTGTGTTCTTCTCCGTTGTGGATTGGAGTCCCCTCTGTTTATTGATAAACCGTCCCCGACAGCGTGGCACTGAGTGGAATGACAACCACGTGAGGCACCAAAAGTGACGCACGCAGCCCCCCTGCAGGAGGTGCCAGCAGTGTGTAAAGAGGCTTAAAGACGCTGGCGGAGAGAACACCTGTCAAACTTCATATCAAGTCACCCGTTTTTCCAGCTTCGGTCTGCCTCCCTCTAACCCGAGACGCAGGCAGGAGACGCCTCGAGGTGTCACGTGACCCATAAAAGTGTTACCGATCTGATCCTGGCCTGTAGCTGATGGCGTGTGTGGCGGTGATCTCCCAAAAGTGTGTTGTAGGGTCTCCTCTGACGCAAAGAAAACCATTTAGTTGTAGTGTCTGGTGTCACATAGCAACGCAAATGCTGCCTATAAATACACTTCCACGTCCAGACTATTTAAAAACCCAACAGGGTCAAACAGGAGAGTTCAACTTCCTTTTACCACAGAGAATTTACATCCTGCAATGTTTAATTATGTGGAGAAATCAGCTGATGAGTGTTTAGACTGTACATTATGTAAACCTGTAGAGGTGTGGCCAAAGAATACATAAGAATAACTAAAGACTGGATTATAGCCAGACTGAAATAAATGGAAATTGAAAGCCAAAAAAACACTTTGTTCTCACTCGCATTAAAGCTGGGGTTGGTAATCAGATTTAGATACACTTTTTGTTTTACTGGTTAAAATGATCTTTATGTCCTGATGGCAATCAATACATAATGTGTTCTTAAAAAAGAGTGAAAAAAACTGCTATCTACAGCCGGAGTAAACCTGGGAAAACACCAACCAATCACCGTTTTTTGGGACCCAAAATTTTAAACCATTCAGATCCCTTCCTGCCGTTCTGCCCGCCTCCTGCTCGTACATTTCCCCGGCATGCACTCCGAGTCTCCGTCTCCTGCCTCTGCTTCCCCTGACTCTATTTACTGCCCCTCTCGCTCCACCTCGGGCCTGTCCCCTCTGACCCGATGAGGTGCTTTGCTCAGGACTGTAGTCCGGATCAGAGTCTAAAAAGCCCTCACCACGGGGGCTCTGACAAGCAGAAGAATGAATGACATTTAGTAAGTCCTACAGAAAATGTAGATGTACTGTAGCGTCCGTCCGGACCCCCCAGAGCCTGATTATGCAGGTTCTGGGGGGTGTTTAGTATGTTTTGCTCATCACTCTTCAATGTCTGCATGTAAACTTATCTGCAGGGAGTGATGCGGCCGGAGCCTGGGCGCCAAACATCAATATGTATTTGCTGCTACAATAAATAATTTAAATGTGAGTTGTCTGACTGAACTTTTTAATAATTGATATTTTATAGGCTCTTGTTCTCTTTATACTTTATACTCTTTTTTACACTGTCTACTTTGTTACTGTGACACTTAAATTTCCCCGTATATGGGACGATTAAAGGACTATCTTATCTTCTCTTATTTCCTGTCTCTCTTAGGCTAGCCCGTCCATTAAAGCTGGGGTTGGTAATCAGATTTAGATTCACTTTTTGTCATACTGGTTAAAATGATCTTTATGTCCTGATGGTAATCAATACATAATGTGTTCCTAAAAAAGAGTGAAAAAAACTGCTATCCACAGCCGGAGTAAACCTGGGAAAACACCAACCAATCACCGTTTTTTGGGTCCCCAAATTTTAAACCAATCAAATCCCGTCCAGCCGTTCTGCCCTCCTCCTGCTCGTACATTTCCCCGGCGTGCACTCCTCCGAGTCCCCGTCTCCTGCCTCTACTTCCCCTGACTCTATTTACTGCCCCTCTCGCTCGTCCTCGGGCCTGTCCCCTCTGACCTGATGAGGTGCTTTGCTCAGGACTGTAGTCCGGATCAGAGTCTAAAAAGCTCTCACCAACAAGCAGAATAATTAATGACGTTCAGTAAGTCCTACAGAAAATATATATTTATTGTAGCGTCCGTCCGGACGCTGTAGTGATGACGAGCCGATTGGTGAACACGTTGAGTTTTAATAACCGGTCACTGTCGGCCGTGATCACGCCAACCAACAAAACAACAATCAATGTTTGCATCAACAATCAATGCATCTCCTGATGTCTTCACTGACCGTGAACACTGTAGGAATTAAGAACACCTACACTGAACACGTTTAACAAACAGTAGAGCTGTTACAGTATTATATATGTGTTATAACTTTTCTCCTGATATCGTGTCACCGGTACAACTGGATGATGCTAGCATGATAGTTGTGAGTGCTAACAGCAGCCATGTTTGTTTGTGTTTTTAACTTTCACTATGAGAATGTTTTGGTGAGGACCGGTTTTGAATCAGTCACGATCATATGGTCATGAATCAGCGGCGCTCGTGCATGTGAGCGGGGGGGCGTGGTTTTGGAGGAGCTCTGAGGGGAGGGGGGGAGGGGTTAGACGGAGTCATGAGGAAAAGCTACATTCAAATTCATGCTGGTTTTCCGAGACTACCAACCCTAGCTTTAAAGGCAAAAATGCCAAAAATATAACATGGAAAAAATTCTAATAATAAAATGACATATTCTGAAATAGTGTTGTATTTTTTGGATCCCAGCACTCCCATAGCCTCCTCCACTGTTGCTTTGCTAAGAAGTTGTCATCATTGTTTTAGCTGGTTTCTTTTTCTATAATGATAAATTCTGAAATAATGTATGTTTTGGACGCCACATTTCACATGCAAAGTGTTCTACAGACACTCAGGAGGTGAATTATTTTATTACTCTAAGTAACTTATTGTTAGAGAGACCTTTGTGTTCCCATCAGAGTCCTCAAACAAGTCGTTTCTTCAACTTCACTGTTCTCTAAATGAGGTTCTGTTGATCCTTGAAAATGGACACAAAGAATCCCCACTAACAACCACCTGGTTTATATGTGATGTTAATCCTTCACTTTGAAGCAGATTCACCAATAGGGGATGTCACAATTTAATCAACTCTTGTGTGGATGTCTCTTAGTTCTGGTGTGACTTTTTGAGCAATGCATTGAATCTCTGCATGGGGACAAAGGGTCCTATTGGTCTTTCTCAAGGGGGGGCATGGTGATAAATTACACCTTTGTATTTCTGTAAACATGGAGTTAAAGGTGACATATCATGCAAAATGGACTTTTTGATGGTTCTCTACCTGAAATATGTGTCCCTGTCTACAAACCCCCCTCCGTTTTTCATTACCTGCACACATGTGTGCTAACAAGGAGCTTAGGAGGGAGGCATGCTAGTTGTAGGCTGTCTTAATAAACACAAAGGTCGGTTTTACTCCCCACGTCTGCAGATTTGAAGATCTAGTGGATGATTTTTATTTGTCATGGATAAGTGCTAGCGCTAGTTAGCATAGCCACATAGCTACATGTTCATAGCTGTAGCTGTAGCTGTAGCTGTGTACCAAGACACACGTCGACATACTGACAAATAAAACTACAAAGAAACACTAAATCTGTGACCAATCCTTCAGAAAGGTCCTGCTACAGGCGCCTCTCTGTCAGGATCAGATTCTGGATCAGATTCAGAGGGTTGAAGTAACGTGATCTCTGAGTAGCCGTGTATATTCAGCCAACATGTAAACATTAGATCAACGTGCCGGAGAGCCGAGGCACATCCACTTCCTGAGGGGGCGTGGTCAGAGAGAAAACAGACTGGTCTGAGGAGGACTGAAGAAGAGGGTTTTTCAGGCAGACCAAAATCTAATTTCAAAGTGTTTATTTGAGCATAAACTTTAAAGATATGTTTTGGGGACCTCTTAGACCAATATATGTTGATGAAAAAAGTGTGATATGTCACCTTTAACACTGAAGTTGCCACGCTAAGCACAAGTCCTTCTTGCTCCTGTTTCTGCAGGTAAACAACAAGACAGACAAAATAGTAAACTACAAGATACTACTAGTGAGCTAGAAGAGGTGATATGATTGTAAGCTTGCTGTTACCCCTTGTTTCCTATATGTACCCTAAGCTAGGCTAACTTTATCAGAAACCTTGGGGATCTGCTTAAATGAACAAGTCTTCCCAAATGATTACATTCATATCAATGAGTTTATTTAACCTCATGACGTCCTGGGAACAGTTTATACATGCCAAAGATTACATCAAATAAAACATATGCTACATTTTTTACAGTATATTTTTTACAGTATGGACAAATGTGACACAATATGAAGCATTTAGATCTTTAAACTTGTCAATATTGGCAACATGGACACATTAACTTCATTCAGTTTGTTAGTATGACTGGTATGATGATTATGAAGGAACAAAGTGCTTTCAGAGAACATATATTTAAGGTTAAATATCCTCTCTATGTTTAATATCATGTGCTATTCAGTCTGACAGGATACATTGGCAGATTTTGAACACAGTCCTCATAATTAGTACCATACTTCCAGTCGAGGAAGTTCATAAATCCCCTGTAAGATGAGAATTAATAAAGAGATATGTCCAAGTTGAAGCAGAGTAAATGAGTCATGAATCATTGTCCTGGATTTTACTGGGATTTTAAAACCCGCAATCACTCCTGTTAGAGTCAAAGTCGCCACAAACAGCCTCAGATTAATGGTACACTTCCTCCTCATTGCTTTGCACGGTTGTAATTCATCTTAATTGTGATACACTCCTCCCTGGCTGCGTTCCCAGCTCGCCAGATGTCCCGCGTCTGTTTGACGAATATCTCCCTTTTAAAATGTTTTCAAAGCTTTCAGTTCTGGGCCTTGAGGAGTCTGCGGTCAAAGCTTTCACAGGTCAGAAATCCACCATAACACCCGTCCACTGCTGGTTCTCCAAATCCATCACGAAGAACCAGCATGTGTGCTCAACTTCAAGCAAAAATACTCCTCTGGTTGGTGACCAGGGCGGTTTGGCTCTCCCGTCGGCGCTCCTTCTTCCTCTCCATCCTTATCTTATAGCAGACCACGCTGGACGCCAGGAGCACCAGTCCGGCCGAGAGGAGCACCAGCCCAAAGTAAGAGATGGTGGATCCGTGCGAGTTGAAGCTGTAAGCCACAGCGGTGACCACGATCCCGGCGATGAGGACCACCACGCCGAACGGGACGGTGCAGCGGTAGCAGGACAGCTCCGCTCCACCTGTGGCGGCGGTCAGCTGGACTTCATTGACCAGGGGGATGCTGACTGTCGTGGCATCGCGGGGGGGGACGGGACTGTCGTTGTTGTTGGACTTCTCGGGGGTCGCTGGTGTTCTCATGGCGTCCTTATTGGCTTCTTCTGGCATTGCAGGATCAAGGAGCCTTCTGCTAACCAACCACAGATGGTTCCTCTAGTTGGCCTTTTGTCTCTTTGTCTTGCTAGGGCCTCCCGGTCTGTGCAAAGAAAGAACATATTCATTAGAGGGCATGCTTGTGGTTTTAGACCTGGTCCCTGTTTTTAAAAATGTTAGAGTCTAAATGACTAACTCCTCAAAGTACGTGCTCCCGAACATTGCTTCAGCCTGCAGCTCTGAATCAGGCTGTAATGGCTGCAATTAAATCCTTGGGGGCAAAGTTCCTCATCAAAGTATGTCAACTAAAGGTTCTGGTTTTTGCATCTAATGGCCAAATTCCACCAGATCCGTGTCCGGTCAGTCTCCAATCAGTCACGGCACCGGGATCTGATAGGTTTCTATTCTAGTCAATGTGTTAACTTCCACTGGATCCGCTCCAGTGCGGTCCAGCTGCATCTCTGATTCGGCACACAAGAACGGTGTGAAATCCTCAGAGGTTTTCAGAGGACCAGAAAGACAACATGGAGGAGGAGAGGAGGAGGAGGAGAATCCTTGATTCAGTGATTACTGCAGGAAAACCTCGGTCACATGACTCCAGCTATCCAGCTCTGTGCTGCGTTTTGAAAACACAACCAGTGGGTGAAGTCCCGTTGATCTCTACACAAACAAAACCTTTCCCCCCCAAAAAAGTAAGATGCTCTTTAGACAATCTGGAGCAGCTGTAACACCCCCCTCTTTTAGATCCCCAGACTCCATTAATAAAACAACTATCAACAATACAAACCAACCAACTGGCTGAAGCAGGAGTAGACCAGCAGCTCCAGCAGCTGTTTCTTTTAAAAACACAAAGCCTGATTCACTTTAACATAAAGGTCTTTCTTTGTGTCCAAGTGTCTGAGAACATTACACATCAACCTTTAGAGAGATTAACGTTTACGCCAAAGAGTAAGATCCTTTTTCTGTATTTTCACCCTGCAGGACACGGGAGCTGCTAGTCTGCCTCTGCATTGGCCTGTTGGTGTATCTTTAATGTTTGTGACTTTGGTATCCTTTAAGAGGGTTAGCTTGAATCCAACACAATAAAATAGATATTTACATCAGTTGAGGCAGCAGTAGATCAGCAACTCCTGTTCTCTGGGATGTAAAATTGAAGATTTTATGAATAGGGTCTGGTGGGTTTGAAGAAAACGATCTATTGCTTTGAGAACGTGTCTGATAAAAGATATAGGTTTTACCCCATAGAACAGGAGTTGCTGGACTACTGCATCCGGGATCAGTTTGTTTATGTCATTGTGTATCTTTTGGATCTTTTTAGACTTTAAAATGAATAAGAGGTAGACCACCAACTCCTGTTCTCTGGGATGTAAAACTGCAGATTTTATGGATAGGGTCTGGTTGGTTTGAAGAAAACGATCTATCTCTGGGAGAACGTGTCTGATAAAACATTGAGGTTTTACCCCAGATAGCAGGAGTTGCTGGTCTACCGCACCATGGATCAGGTTGTTTGTTTGTTTATGTCATTGTGAATCTTTTGGATCTTATTAGACTTCAAAATGAATAAGAGGTAGACCACCAACTCTTGTTCTCTAGGATGTAAAATTGAAGATTTTATGGATAGGGTCTGGTGGGCTTGAAAAAAACAATCTATCTCTGGGAGAACGTGTCTGATAAAAGATAGAGGTTTTACCCCATAGAGCAGGACTTGCTGGTCTACCGCACCCTGGATCAGTTTGTTTGTTTGTTTATGTCATTGTGTATCTTTTGGATCTTTGTTCATAATGAATAAGCTTGAACCAAGGCAGAGGTAGACCACCAACTCCTGTTCTCTGGGATGTAAAATTGCTATTTTTATGGATAGGGTTTGGTGGGTTTGAAGAAAACACTCTATTGCTTTGAGAAAGTGTCTGATAAAAGATAGAGGTTTTACCCCATAGAGCAGGAGTTGCTGGTCTACAGGACCCTGGATCATTTGTTTATTCATGTCATTGCGTATATTTTGGATCTTATTTGACTTTATAATGAATAAGCTTGAACCAAGGCAGAGGTAGACCAGCAACTCCTGTTCTCTGCCATGTAAAATGACCATCTCCAGTATGTCATTGTAGTTTCTGGTTTCTGAAAGCACCTTCAGCTTTAACAAAAGGGTCTGTGTCTGTGGGGGTCTGTCCTGTGATGTTGTCAGACACTTCAAACAACAATCTGAGCGTGTCAGTGACAGAAACAAGGACTCTGATTAGACTTTAGATTATGTTCCAGCCATCACAACCTGTTAGATTTTGAAATATGTGAAAATAAGCCCAAGTACAAAAATCAAAAACTGCCATTAAAGATTCAGACAAATGGAGGCAGGGATGAGTTAAACTCTTTGCTCACAGCCTGACTCAGCTCCCCCCAGGAGAGAAACAACTGACCCTGCAGATGCTTTTTGTTACAGTTCAACACCACATTTCACAATTCCAACAACACTCCCCGAGCACCACGCCACGCTGCTTTAAAGTAACCTCTCTTTGCACAACCCCAGCCGCCTCCTGACCCAGTCAAGAGGAGCCGTCTGAATGACGCAGGAGCGCTGGGCCCAGCACGAGCTGAGACATTCCCTGGAGAGCGCAGGATATGACATTACAAACTGCTCCGTGAAACGCGAGGAGCCTCGAAATCACCGGCAATTTCACAAGCACGCATTCCTCCGTCACGTCTGCTGCGCGGAGAGCTGGGATTCAGAGTCAGAGTACAAAAACAAAGTACTTTCAATCACTGTCAGGAGGGTTGGATATACTTCATTATCAACTCAAGTTCTGATGTTCCTCTGTAACTTGGAAAGGAGCTTGGAGTTTTCTCCACCTTTAAGTGAAACACATTCCTTTTACTTCAAGGGCACTTCTTGTTTTTGTTCTGCATTTCCAAACTTAGGTTTTTAATCCTGGTTGAATGGAAAAAGTTCTTCTTTACTAGTTTGTTTGAGTCTTTTCAGAACATGTCATGTGAGTTAGCTGCTGTTCTGCGTGTCGAGAGGATTGCAGTCGGTCTCTTTAGGTTCTGATCTCTTTGTGGAGTAACACAAGCAGTTTGAATTCACCTTTTTTTTGTGTTATATATGAAGTTTTATTGACAAAACACATTCTCAAAGGCACAATATGGAGATAAAACAGAAGAGCTAAGTTTGTTATCCCCTAATTTAAACTTCCATGTTAGGACCAAGGACTTGAAGACAAAGAAAATGACATATCCCTCCTTTCTTGTCATGTTTATAACATTTTTTTCTTCTGAGATCAAAGTCAGACTTCTGACTTTAACATTTTGATTGTCACATTTAAAGAAAATCCTGTCATTCCTGTGGTAGCCCTTGAATTAAAGTCTTGTGCCCGTGTTTCTAAGTGGGCTTGAAGAAGCTGGTTTGAAAGATACCTCTGATAATTCAAGATTTCACACATGTAAAGTAAATTGTTTCACTGCTTGCTAATATTGATTTTGTTTCTTTAGTTAAACTCTTTCTTCTTTTCTACTTGTATGCTTTTTTTTTTTGTATTTTTACTTTAACATGTTCCAAATAAAGTCATCAAATCAAATCACAGATACTTTTGTTTAAATGTGTGTGACCAAACTTTAGAAATAAGTTAGTTTGCATTGGAACATTTCAAGAAAAAAAAGATATATAATTCAAACCATTGATAAAGATTACTGTCTTAAGCTTGTACGGTCCACACACTACAAATACAATGATTTCTGCTGTCCTGAAGAAGCACTTTGAGGACCACTATACACTTTTCATGTTATAATGAGGTCTTATTTCATGTTTTTAAGTGAGAGAAGAAGAAATATTGCAAATTAAGAGAGAGGAAACCTCACTGGAGAAAGCTTTTGTACTGTTGGAAAACAACTTTTAAGTTTTAGTGGTCCAGAAATTCAGTTTTGTAGTTTAACATTTGAAGAAAATGAATTATTTGTGGCTTTGTAATTTACTTTTAATTATGTTATTTTTTCGCACTACAAATAATAAAGGATATTTTTGTTCATAACCAAACTTCTGATTTTTTTGTTGTTGCTTGCAGTAACTTTAAAAGAAGCATGAATGAAGTGTGTAAAATTGTTTTTGTTTTGGCTCTGACAGCCCACATGACAGCCATTATCACCAAGTGTTTTATGTTAGTTTTTAGTATTTTTTTGACAGCTGAAAATGTTATAAATATATTATAAAAAATCAATCAACAACACCTGCAAACGAATTAAAATCCCCCCATGTAAAGTGACTTTATAAGAAGCCGGTTGAGGTGCATTTGGTTCCCCTTCCAGTCAAACTGTGTCTGGTTCCTCAGAGTTATTTTTCCATGTTCCTCTAACAGACCAGAGAAGTTCTTTACCTCACAGCTGAAGTTCTCCATGTCGCTCCTCTGCAGCAGGGAAACTTCTCTCACACTTCAACTTTCAGTCAGACTCATTTAACCAAACGTGGAAGTTGTTGTTGTTTTCTTCTTCTCCTCCTCCTCCTCGGACAAACAAACAGAGTCTCTGAGCCGGGCTGGAACCTGACTCCCTCCGCTCAGTCCTCTGGTTCAGGGTTGCAGGTCGGACTGCCATCCCCATTGAGAGCAAGTATTTCAAGTATCGATGACTGCAGTGTCAAGTTAGAAATAATAAGGATAGATTCTATTTCCGGAGGAGCCTTGGAAAATAAAGCTACAAGAGTTTATTATGATTAAATTGAAGTTTTTATTTTCCATTATTCAAATAAAAGTTGAAGGAAAATTTTCGGATTGTATAGAGATGAGTTAAGCTTAATATAATATTATGTTTTATATATATTGATATGTTGTATTATAGTAATGTGTAAAATTAAATGTAAACAAGGTCAGTGTACTGTAATTATCTTACATTATATTAAATTGAAGTATACATAAGTTCATAACAGCTAATCTTAGTAACCTTAAAAGCATTATTTATTTGTATTTTTTTCTATATTATATTATATCATAATATCTTATTTTATATTATATAAAATCAAATCGAATTAAATTAAATTAAATCAAATTAAACCATATTATATTATATTACATTATATTATATTATATAAAATCATATCAAATCGAAATTAATTAAAATAATCTAAATTTAATTAAATTTAATGAAATCAAATGAAATCAAATTACACTATATTATATTATATTATATTATATTATATAAAATCATATTAAATCGAAATTAATTAAAATAAATTTAATTTAATTAAATGTAATGAAATTAAATGAAATAAAATTACACCATATTATATTATGTTATATTATATTATATCATGTCAAATTATATTATATTATTTTGTTTTTTTTAACTCCCTTGAATTGGTGTTTTACATGTTTTTGCATTACCAAATTTCGAGCATAGTGCAGGAAATTTAAGAGTTTTTTTTGAAACATCAATGCATTAAAAAAAATTAGACATCTAAATAAAGCAATAGATTAAAGAATAAAAATATATCTTTATCCATTTATGTTTGTATTTTTGTAAGTTTATTTATTCTAAAGGAAAAGGAAATACAATAATTTAATCCCAACCAAAAGTCAAAACAAAAAAGAAAAATAATTAAATAAAAACAGATAACTATTAGGATAAATTGAATATTGTATAATGTGTAATGTGTCAAAAGTTGATAAATTAATATTGTTATAGAAGTGGTAAAAAGTTCAATAATAAATGTGATTGAAATCTGAATCTTCCTGTATCCTTTAATCTTTTATTTTGAAAGTCCTGACCGGAAACATGTGCTCTAACTCTCGGGCTCGTGACAGATTGTTGTCAGGGACTCGGGGAAGCCTTCATCATGTCGCTGCAGTTTACAGATGAGGAGTTTCAGAGCGCTTGGAGGGAGCTGGATGAGCCGCAGCTGGAGGGAGGATGGGAGCTTTTCACCGAGACGATGGGAGTGAAAATATACCGACTTTACGACAAGGTACTAAAAAAGAAGAATTTAAAACACACCTCTGCTAATGAAACCAAAACCAGGGACTCCCTCTATGAATGGATCCGTCCATGTAGGTCTGGGGTTCCTCTGCGGAGCCTCAGTTTCACCAGCATCATCACCATTCAACACTCATTCAATATATGATGTTGTATTTTATTTATAGTGGTGTATTTATTCCTTATTCTCAACATGGGGAAACATATCAGCAGTGGCCTCCTAGTGGCCAACATGAGAAATACCCGGAAACTGTCAATCAAACCAAACTGTATTTGCATATCTGTCAACTTAATTGGTCTTCTCTCTGTGTGCGTATTTACAGCTTCTCAAAACTGACTGAACACGTTTATGAAATCAGGAGAATCCAGTCTTTAATTCGGCATGTGTCTGACACATTAAGATGATAGCTTTTAATTCATTCTGACACAGAAAGCTGAGGAAAGGTGAAATAAGCTGCAAAATTAAATGTACTTTGAGTCGCTCAGCGTGAGAGAGAGAGAGGGTCAATTATTTGTTGTTTTTCTGAAAAGAGATCAATCAATCAATTAAGCTTTATTTATGTAGAACCTTTCATACAAATCAAATGCAATTCAAAGTGCTTTACAGAGGTGGGGAAAAAAATCTGAATCAGAGTTAGAAATATTATATATATATATTAGAAATATTTTTTATCAAAAGTAAAAAAATAATAGAAGAAGGAATAAAATAAGCTATAAATACGAATACAATAAAATAAAGATACAGTAAAATAGAATATAATAAAAAAAGATTAAATAAAATAAAGATAAGATAATATAAAATAGAATCTAATAGAATCAATTAAAAAAAGTTAAGATAAAATAAAATAGAATCAATTAAAATAAAGTTAAGATAAAATAAAACAGAATCAAATGGAATAGAATAAAATAAAGTTAAGATAAAATAAAATAGAATCAAATAGAATAAAATAAAATAATGTTAAGATAAAATAAAATAGAATCAAATAGAATAGAATAAAATAAAGTTAAGATAAAATAAAATAGAATCAAATAAAATAAAGATAAGATAAAATCAAATAGAATCAAATAGAATCAATTACAATAAAGTTAAGATAAAATCAAATAGAATCAAATAGAATAGAATAAAATAAAGATAAGATAAAATCAAATAGAATCAAATAGAAACAAATAAAATAAAGTTAAGATAAAATCAAATAGAATCAAATAGAATCAAATAAAATAAAGATAAGATAAAATAAAATAGAATAAAATAAAGTATATACAGAAGCGCAGATTAGTTAGAGCTGGCAAAAAGATAATACATTTAAAAAATCTGATATATAATGACTAAACATAAAGCAGAAATGGATTTAGAAGTAGAGTTAAATGCACACCAATTGCAATATAATACATATAAATAAACAATAAAGGGAAATGGTAAGAAATAAGTAAATAAAACAAAATAAAAAGGTAAAGATAAAGGTCCATGATAGATTAAAGCGCTGAAATAGCAATAAAAAATAGTAATAGGATAATAAAAAAGCCTACATAAAAGCCAGACTTAGTGTCTTTAATGGACTTTTAAAAGTCTCAATATCTCCAGTTCCTCCAAAGTATGATTCAAAAATGAAATTTAATTCAACTTCAGCATTTTTTCCTGTACTGTTGACATCATCTTGTGCCTTGTATAGGCCTAAATGATTTTACTTTTGAAGCAGGATCAAATGTTACTGAGTCATGCAAAAAATCTTGTCATATTTAGCTTCAAACCTCTTCATAATTTAAATAGACACTGCCTAAATAAACAAAACAAGGCAACCTTAAATGATTACTTTTTTGAATGGAGTTTGGTTTGACTTTCATTTCCCTCAGGTATCCATGCATTACTCTCCAAAACCAGTCCCTGTGAGTTCAGCTTGTGAGGTTGTATCATGTATTAGTGTGAGAAAATCATCCTCTGACCTGTTCTCATACGTTTGAATCAAATCCAACACCCTTCCTCACTCGCTGCAGTGAGAAAGGGAGGGTGTTACTCCGGCTGGCTCTAATCACAGTTGTGTGGTTTGGGATTAGTAACATGCTGTGGGTGTGGTATGTTGGCTTGCATTTGAAACAGGGAAACTTTCATGTTCTGTTTTCAGGAAACAAGACTTTACGAGTACAAAGTCTTTGGCGTGCTCGCCGACTGCTCTGCAGAGCTGTGTGCAGATGTCTACATGGATTTGATGTATCGGAAAAAATGGGATGGGTATGTGAAAGGTAAGAGAGGACACCAGAGATTAAAACCAACACTGTCATAAACCATTGCATCCCTCTGTCCTTAATCTTCCCTACTTCATAATTGAATATTATCATGGATTAAGCATCTATTTATTCTCCTTTGCATCCTTTGAAACACTGAAGTAACCTTTTTCCATCTTTCATTCCTGTCTGTACGCACCTCTACAGTAGCCTAAAGGTAACACATTGTTGTCCCAGTCTGTAGTTATTAACTGTGTTATAGCACCCTGGTCCATCTGGAGCCACTTGTACCAGTTATTATTTTACATGTTGTATTATTTTAGATATTACAGGTAGTCTTTGGAGTAGCTCTGAGTCTGTTTTTGGTGTAGTCTTGTCGTCCATGTTGGTTGCAGAATCTGTATTAGTTTGCAGTGAGGAACATCCATACAAAGAGAGATGCTAGCAGCTAGTTGTAGAAACTGTTCATGAATTCAAAGTTAAGTTAGTTTTGATTGAAGTGTTTAGTAAAGGGAGATTAATGCGTTCATGAATTAGAACAGTTCACACGACATAAACTGCTGCCTGTGTGAGCAGCATTGGTGACTAACTTGATACATGCTCTTTAATAATGATGCATAATTTGATTTAAAATTAAATTGACTCAGAAACCACAATATATATTTCAATTTATGCAGACATAATAAAACAATGCAGTCAGAATATTTGAATTTAAATTTGGAAACTTTAGATTTTTTAATTTATGCAAGCTCAAGAGGTTTTAGAATCAATTAATCAATTAACTAGACTTTATTTGTAAGGAACTTTTCATACAATGATATTGTAACTCAAAGTGCTGTACATAAAAATACTAAAAAATTATATAAATTAAAAATACAAAAAAATTGGATACATTAAAAATACTAAAATAATTGATAAATTAAAAAAACTTAAAAAATGGATAAATTAAAAATACTTAAATAATTTGATAAATTAAAAATACTAAAAAATTGGTTAAATTAAAAATACTAAAAAATTTGATACATTAAAAATACTAAAGAATTGGATAAATTAAAAATACTAAAAAATGGATAAATTAAAAATACTAAAAAATGGATAAATTAAAAATACTAAAAAATTCATAAATTAAAAATACTAAAAAATTGGATAAATTGAAAATACTAAAAAATGGATAAATTAAAAATACTAAAAAATTTGATAAATTGAAAATACTAAAAAATTGGATGAATTAGAAATACTAAGAAATTGGATAAATTAAAAATACTAAAAAAAAATGGATAAATTAAAAATACAAAAAAATTGGATACATTCAAATTACTAAATAATTGGATAAATTAAAAACACTAAAAAATTGGATAAATTAAAAATGCTAAAAAATTGGATAAATTA
Organism: Notolabrus celidotus; assembly: GCF_009762535.1. Lineage (NCBI taxonomy): Eukaryota > Metazoa > Chordata > Actinopteri > Labriformes > Labridae > Notolabrus > Notolabrus celidotus. Next base: position 3,826,293 of record NC_048291.1, read on the forward strand.
AAAATACAAAAAAATTGGATACATTAAAAATACTTAAAAATTGGATAAATTAAAAATACTAAAAAATTGGATACATTACAAATACTAACAAATGGATAAATTGAAAATACAAAAAAATTTGATACATAAAAAATACTAAAAAATGGATAAATTGAAAATACTAAAAATGGATAAATTGAAAATACTAAAAAATTGGATACATTAAAAATACTAAAAAATGGATAAATTAAAAATACTAAAAAATTGGATAAATTAAAAATACTAAAAAATTGAAACCCCAGCTTGACCCAGAACCCACCCCACTATCCACATGTAAGGTTAAGAACATGCTAGGGGAGGAGGCAGATGTGTGTCTAACATGAGTCTGGTCCTGCTCAAGGTTTCTGCCTGTTAAAGGAAGTTTGTCCTTGTCGCTGTGACTAGCTAAATACTGCAAGGTGCAATGCTCATGGTCTAGACATGCTATGTTTGTAAAAGAGTCTTGAGATAATGAACTGAGGAAATGCTCTCATGATATCTTAATGAGGAAACACAGGGGGTAAAATAAGATGTTCAAACTCAACACAGGAAATTAAAATCACAAACATAAAATGAATGAATAAGCTATTAAAACACTATGGATGATCCTGAAATTTAAATTCACACAAGGCTAGAGATAAGAAAACACTCAGGAGACAACTGAGCATAATTTATTGAACACAGCTAAACAAGTGTGTTCTGTAGACATCTGCAGGCCGGTCATGATTTAATGTTCTTCTCTTTTATTCAGAGCTCTATGAGAAGGACTTTGGTGGACAGAATGCGATCTACTGGGAAGTCAGTTACCCATTCCCTCTGTCCAACAGAGATGTATCCTTCGTTGTGTTATCGCTTATAGAGGTGAAATGAGGCTGTAATGAAGAGCACTGTTTTCCCCCTGAGTGTTGTTTCCCCCCTAACTGCTCAACTCTCAGTACGTGTACATGAGGGAGCGCAGAGACCTGGAAGTGGACGGCAGGAAGATCTGGGTGATCCTGGCCAGAAGTTCTCCAGAGACGGCGTGTGAGGAGAAGAAAGGAATCCTGCGGGTGAAAGACTACAAGCAGAGCGTCGCCCTGGAGAGCGATGGAGCCTGTGGAACGAGAGGTAACACCTGAAGGAGGAGGATGATGATAAATCTGCCACTTTATGAATGAATATCAATGGATGATTGTTGCAGACACTGTAATGATTAAAAAGATTAATGAAAATGTTAAATTAATAATCAAGCAAGGAGTTTATTCTGGAATTTTTGGGACTTTTGGATAATTTATCCAGAAAATATAGAAAACAGTTCCAAAGACATTTTGTCATTTCATGTCACTAAATTTCTTTGACTGCATATAGTGATACAATTATTTTAAAAAGTAATATTGGGACATTAGTTTTAATATTTTCCCTGAATTATTATTATAAATCATGACAGTGCAAATTTTGCTCAAAAATGTAACATAATAAAGTTGATTTTTAAAAGAGCTTTTAGTTAAACATTACATAAGAAAATTCTTGTAGATTTAAATATCTAGAAATTTTTGTAGACCTCTTCTTGTGAAAACAAAAACAGAATATATTAATATCTGAATCAATCAATCAATCTTTATTTATGTAGTGCCAGATCACAACGAACGTTCTCCTCAGACTCTCTCCAAACTGAGCAGGTCTAGACCATACTCTATGTTCTACTATTAACAAAGACCCAACATCAAGACCGGATCAGATCCAGTCCCATCTTCCAGACAGGACTGTTAGACACACATCTGCTGAGACCGAGTTGGAGAGAGGGATAGAGGGAGATGATAGTGGTGAGACGGATTGCAAGACTTTGAACCACAAGGACAAACTTCCTTTAACAGGCAGAAACCTCGAGCAGGACCAGACTCATGTTAGACACACATCTGCTGAGACCGTGTTGGAGAGAGGAATAGAGGGAGATAAAGAGAGAAAGGAAGTGTGTCCTTGTGGTTCAAAGTCTTGCTGTCTGTCTCATCACTATCATCTAACAGGCAGAAACCTCCAGCAGGACCAGACTCATGTTAGACACACATCTGCTGAGACCGAGTTGGAGAGAGGGATAGAGGGAGATGATAGTGGTGGGACAGATTGCAAGACTTTGAACCACAAGGACAAACTTCCTTTGACAGGCAGAAACCTCCAGCAGGACCAGACTCATGTTAGACACACATCTGCTGAGAAGGAGTTGGAGAGAGGGATAGAGGGAGATGATAGTGGTGAGACGGATTGCAAGACTTTGAACCACAAGGACAAACTTCCTTTAACAGGCAGAAACCTCGAGCAGGACCAGACGCATGTTAGACACACATCTGCTGAGACCGAGTTGGAGAGAGGGATAGAGGGAGAGGAAGAGAGAAAGGAAGTGTGTCCTTGTGGTTCAAAGTCTTGCTGTCTGTCTCATCACTATCATCTAACAGGCAGAAACCTCCAGCAGGACCAGACTCATGTTAGACACACATCTGCTGAGAAGGAGTTGGAGAGAGGGATAGAGGGAGATGATAGTGGTGAGACGGATTGCAAGACTTTGAACCACAAGGACAAACTTCCTTTAACAGGCAGAAACCTCGAGCAGGACCAGACTTTAGCAATGATTACATATGTTTTCCATGCTAATAAAGCCCTTTGAATTGAATTGAATTGAATTGAATTGTGTGTGAGAGAGAGAGAGAGAGAGAGAGGGATGATAGTGATGGATTCTGCAATGGCCCAAATTTTCACCCCATAATGCCAAACACTGTCATCATAGTGTGCTAAATTGTCCATTCACTGTTTCTCTTTGCAAAATAGAGATGTCAGACTATCCTGAGATTTTCTAGAAGTCATTCATTCAAGTAGTCATATGTGAAAAGGGCTTAAGGCCATTAGCAATTGGATGTAAAACACAGGAAACAGGATACAAAGGGATGGATAAATAACATCTTACCACACTGCTCTTATATTAATACTGAATGTTTGCTTTGTTTCAGTGTTTCTGAATTACTTTGACAACCCTGGAGGAATGATCCCTACCTGGTTGGTGAACTGGGCAGCTAAGGTAAGTCCATGCAGTATTTCTTATACTTCATTAACATAGGTGTTCTGCAAAGATAAGACGTAAAACTGCACCATAAATATGAATGTAGTCTCTCAATCAGGAAGTCAGGGGTGTGATCACGTGTTGCTGTAGATGTACTAAGGCCGAATAAGCAGAATAACCAATCTGATAGGCCAAAAACTTTTCATATTTGCCACTGCTTCTGAGATTATTCCAAATCCTGGAGTCCAGGCTTTGTTTAGTTTTTGTGTTAGGTTATTATTTTGAGCTTTAATGCCTTTACTGAGAAGAAAGGTCAGTGGGTAGAGCAAGAGTGAGCTGGGGAATGACATAAGGTAAAGGGCCTGAATTGAATCAAGGCCGCCTGCTTCAAGGACTACAGCCTCTGGTTTGTGTGATGGTGCTTAAGGAGTTCCTAGATCACAGTATTTTGAAGCAAAGGGCAACTGACCAAACTGCTTCCTTGGATGTCCTGGAGTTTGCACGTTTATAGAGACCAGGATGCATCAAAGCTCCAAAAGTAAACAGCACCGTATGGACTTAATTTTTATTGGGAAGGAACCTTCAAGCTCTCTGTGACATGTGGAAGTCTTGGAAAACACAATTTCCCACTGCAAACGTCAAATAATTCAAACCGTGCACATGTTTCTGTCGACCCTCTCAAACAGGTCTTTGATGAGAGCTTCAAACATCGTGTTCAGGGCCTCGCAGACCTCCATCTCTCTGCCTGCTTTATGGTTTTTCCATCGTTATTGTTCACAGATGTGTTCCAGGATGATGTCAGCAGCTCAGCCCGGCACATGTGTCCATATTGCTCACTCATAGATGCTCTTTGTGTGTCTTTCTTTTGACAGACTGGAGTTCCATCTTTCTTAACAAACATGCAGAAGGCCTGCAGCGACTACAGCAAGTACTGCCAGGAGAAATGAAGGCCGCTGATTGGATCGTTCATGCACAAGAGCTGGGTTTGATTTCTTTGTTTCAGGTTTTGGTGGGTGTTTTAAAGTGATTACATATGATTTTGTGAATGGGGTGAATGTGGCATGGTGTCCGCTGCTACTTATGGTGTAGCATGGTGTTTACTGACTCAGGCATGATGAGCATGACCGGCCGCCCTCGTGCAAAGGCTGGATTGGAATCAACTTAAATGCTGTATTAATCTGTATTTTATGTACAATCACTGGATGCTCTGATCCCCTGAAGATCCTGGAGCTTTCCTGCAATCTTTATTTTATATCATTTTTTATCACAACATTTTAATGTAATGTTTTTTTGCTGAAACTCTGAGGGGGCAGGCAACGGGGAAAAAATGGCAACCCAAAGTCAAACCCTAAGTTACATTTTTTCCGCCCTTTTTTTAAAAGTAAAAAACAAAACAAAAAAGTTAAAAAGTCATGTCAAGGGCTTGGGCAAGATAGACATGGTCTAATGTATTTTTTACATTTTTATTTGAAGTTATACTTTTGGGCATTTTGGCCTTTATTTGATAGGACAGCTGAAGAGACACATTAAATTTGGGGAGTGGAGGGTGGGGGAGGACATGCAGTTAATGGTCCAGGCTGGAATCAAACCTACGACATCTGCGACGAGGGCTATGGCCTCTGTATATGGTGCACATGCTTAGACCACTAGACCAAAGGCCCCCCGACTTGGCCTTATGGTTAAGTTGCACGCCCACATAGCCTGCTGCCCCTTTCCTGCATGTCATTCCTCCACTATCTCCTTGTTTCCTACTCTATCCCGTCCTCTCCTCTAGAAATAAGAGTTGAAAAGCCCCCAAAACAAAAAAAAGTTATGTCAGAGGGTGATGGGGTCGAGTGGTCTAAGCACCCCACATACTATAGAACTCATCACAGAGGACCACATGCTGCATGTCTTCCCCCACTCTCTACTCCCTCCCCCCCATAAATGCCCAAAAATACAACTTAAGATCTACCAGGATGACCTCCAAACATTTATTTCTTTGTGTCTGAAAGCAGGTGGAAAATGTGTTTTTCCTTGGAAAAAAAACAATCAAATTTTTCACTTTATTTGTTGTTGTAATTCTCGTTTCAGCCACAAGAGGCTGCACCACTCCCCAATGTTCTGAAAAGGACTTTAAAGCACTCTTACCTCTATGCACTCCTAGAAATCATGAACTCCCTTAGTTTAGATCACATTCAGATCTGTCCTCCCTTGCCTCTTAAAGCCTCTGTAGTTCTGGATATCTATATGCTGAAACTGTGATTAGTTACAAAGACAGTATCTTACTTTGGATTCATTACTTGACCTTGTTTGAAATCCACTAACTGTACATGTTTAAGGTGAGAGATGCAATATAACTTGATTTATGTTTGTTCACATATGAATCACATGGTTGTTGATTTCATTTCACTGGAACTCAATCATTTGTCATAATGTGGTGAAAATGACAAATCTGTAGGAATGTTGCCTGGCTCATTAATTTTAATGCAAAGGTCATGTTATGATATGCTGGAAGATACAGTATGTGATATTATACTGTTGGGATCAGTACCCCCGGGTGAAATCAGGTGTATATAATTTAATCTAGACTGGAAATGCTGATTACTGTGTAATACTGCTGAAATGAATAAAGTTTTATTTGAAATCTAACATTGCATCAATTTTGTCTGAATGGATTTGTGTGAATGAAGTTGATACACTAGTTCATTTTGAACACCTAGCTAAGTGTAGCAGGCATGCACAATCATGTAATCCTCCATTAATCTAGATTAGAATATACAATGCGTTTGTTGAAAGCATTGAGGATCTATTTCTACTTAACATTGGTCACGAGGCTGCTGATGCAAATACAATCCAACTTTTCACTTAAGAAGTAAAAAAAAAATACTTTTTTCATGTATTTTCACTTTGGAAGCAAACAAATCCCCTTTTCAAGTTGTTGGCTTCAGAAGCACAAAAAATCACTTTTTATGGGGTTTTTTTCCAATGGAAGCAAAATTTTCACTTTTTCAAGTTTAATCTCGTTGGAAGCAGAATATGTTTTTCTAACCTTGGGAAACAAAATTTTCACTTTTTCAATTTTTTTTTGCTTTGGAGCAAAAAAAGTTTTGTTTTATGCACTGGAAACAATTTTTTTTAATGTTTTTTCATTTAGGAAACAAAAAATGTTTTTTTTGCTTTGGAAACAAAAAATGTTTTTTTTAGCCTAAAGAAACAACATTTTTTACTTTTTCAAGTTTTTTAGCTTTGAAAGCAAGACATTTTTTTTGTGCATTGGATACTAAAAATGTTTTTTTTTTAGCCTTAGGAAACACAATTTTGACTTTTTCAAGTATTTTTGCTTTGAAAGCAAAAACTGTATTTTTTAAAATCTTTTTTTCGCTTGGGAAACAAAAAATGTTTTTTTTAGCCCTAGGAAACAAAATTTTGAATTTTTCAAGATTTTTCGCTTTGAAAGCAAAAAATGTTTTTTTTAGCCTTAAGAAACAAATTTTTTGACTTTTTCAACTTTTTTAGCTTTGAAAGCAAAAAAAAGTTTTTTATGCTTTGGAAACAAAAAATGTTTCTTTTTAGCCCTAGGAAACAAAATTTTGACTTTTTCAAGTCTTTCTGCTTTGAAAGCAAAAACTGGTTTTTTTTTAAATCTTTTTTTCGCTTGGGAAACAAAAAATGTTTTTTTTAGTCTTAGGAAACAAAATTTTGACTTTTTCAAGTTTTTTCGCTTTGAAAGCAAAAAATGTTTTTTATGCTTTGGAAACAAAATTTTCACTTTTTCAAGTTTTCTCGCTTCAGAAGCAAAATGTTGCCATTTTAAAGATTTTTGTTTTGGAAGCAAAAAAAAAATGTCACTTTTTCAACTTTTTTCACTTCAGAATCAAAAAAGTCACTTTCTTCAATTATCACTATCTTGGTCCTTGATATCAAAGATTTCTCAATACTGAGCAAAGGACACAATGTCAAAACTGATCTATAGTCAGAGGATGAAAATGTAAAAAAAGTTGCAAATACAGTTTAACAAAATGTTTCAAGATAGCATTTTATATACAGTAACATTTGTAGAATATTTAATTGTAAATTTAGCTCCACTGTTGGACCTTGATAATCTCAAATGTCACATTTGACTTAATAATCTTAATAACTCAACTAATGGACTACTTTATATTTAAGAGAAACAGATAACTGTGATAATTGAGCTGCTTATTTCCACATTAGACTAAATATGTGAAGAAAACCAAGTTATAGGGTTTTTTATTGGCAGGTATCATTTACACAGCAGCTCTAAAAAGCTTTGTTTCAAGTATTCAAAGACAAGTTATTCTTTAATCACAATCTGCCATCAGTTAACCTGAGTTTCATTCTCAGTAAGCCCACTTCATGCTGCCTCAGAGGACTGCTCAGTGGAAACAATGAATTGTAGGGTCATTTCCTGGTTGCCCTTATAATCCTCCTGATTTCTCCTTTTCACACTGATAAAAGTGAAAGCAGTGTGACACACCCTGCCTGCTTTTTGTTGTGAAGTGTCGGCCCAGATGTTTCCTGAAGGAAGAAGATGGTGGTTGTTTCCTGTGAGGTCACCTTTCTGTTGGTGTTGTGATGGTTTGGGTGTTACAATCGACTCTGTCTAAGTTACTGTCGGTCCACCATACAGGAGAGCTGCTTTAATGCATGGGGTTGGCTGGACTGAAGCTCAGGGGCCAATGAGATCAGGGACCTATCATAAAATAAAAAAAACACATTATTTTGTAGTTTGTCACATTTTTTGTTCATCACGTGATATTAATATTTGTAGCTGCTGATTAATCCATTTTAATGTCCTATGTGGGCACCTTCATGTAGCAGCCAATCAGAATGTAGATGAATAGTTTTGACATAAGACCAAAAAAATAATTTTTTCACTTTGGAAGCAAAAAAAATATCACATTTTCAAATTTTCACTTTGGAGGTAAAATTTTCACTTTTTGAAGTTTTTTGCTTTGGAAGCAAAATAAATCACTTTTTCATGATTTTTCGCTTTGGAAACAAAATTTTCACTTTTTCATGTTTTTTTCGCTTTGGATATAAAATTTTCACTTTTTAAATTTTTTGCTTTGGAAACAACATTTTCACTGTTTCACGTTTTTTTTTGCTTTGGAATTTTTTTTTCACTTTTACAAGTTTTTTCGCTTTGAACGTAAAATTTTCACTTTTTCAAATTTTTCGCTTTGGAAACAAAAATTTCACTTTAACAAGTTTTTTTCACTTTGAAAATAAAAAAATCACTTTTTCCATTTTTTTTTCTTTGGATCAAAATTTTCATTTTTTAAAAAAGTTTTTCACTTCAAATGCAAAAAAAAAAAAAAAAATCATTTTTTCGAATTTTTCACTTTGGATGCAAAATTTTCACTTTTTTGAAGTTTTTCGCCTCAGAAGTGAAAAAAAAAATCACTTTTTAATTTTTTTTTTCCGTGACGTCACATCTCAATGGACACCTGGCGGACAGGAAAGCTTCCTGCAGCTCCACGCTGCACGTTCTGTGGAAACTTCCAGACTCTGCCGCCTCTAGTTATTTAAAAACTTTTTAAAAATGTCTGAAAGTTGTTCAGTCGGATGCGCTGACTAATGGAGATACAAGTCCGGATTGAGCTTCAGAAATTTCCCTATCAGAGAAAGAAAATCTGGATATGAGGAGCTGTGAATTAATGCAACTACACTCAGCTGGCCCTGCTGAGGGGACAAACAACTATCAAAGTTCACACGTCTTTCATCAATGGTAAGCTGAACCAAACACAGTTTAATTTTAATACATGTATGTTTAGTCAATGTATGCGCTCTGACATGGTTGTTGCGCTTGGACGAATGTAAACATCTCCAGGTAACTTGTTGACGCAGGTAGCAAAGCAGCTGACTGTAGCTTAGTAATGACGTCACTGTTTTTGACGCGTTTATCCTGACAGTCTGGTAAAGTGACTTTAGGTGAGTTAAGGTGAGGGTGAATATTAAAGTGGGAGGCCTACAAAACGTCTCAGCTCCAGGGCCTAATGGCAGGTTAAGGTGGGCCTCAATAGATACTGTAACAAATAGCCTATCATAGTAGAATTGTCCAGAACAGGTAGATTTAACCTGCCCATAAAGCAGTCTAGCCTATAGGCTACATTTGCAGTGTACATGGATCAACTCAATTACTGTCCAGCTTCTTGTTTTTTTCATATCAGGTAAACTCAGTGGCGTACTCAGCCTGTTTGAAGGGCTTTCAAACCCCTGGTACTCACACATTAGGGTGAATTTTAATGTATTGAGGCAGCATTAACAAAAGGGGGGCCTGGGGGTCCTCCATCAGAAAATAATATTAATGTGACCATTTGTGCTGTAAATTTAATTATTGAAAATGAAAAAACAATAGTATTCATTTATTTCTATATTATTGATTAAAGTACAAAATTAAGATAAAATAATATAACATAAATTAATGAACTACATAGGCATCCAGAGGTCAATTTTCTATATATTTTACATTGGATGGACATCTAGAGGACACTTTTTTAATATATATTTTTCACATTTGTGGAAGGCACTTTGTCATGCTTTCTCCATTGAAAGGGCACAAAAGAAGGCAACCTTCTTATGTTTTATTTCTTACAGTGGAATCCACTTTAGTGCATCCCTCCTCATTCATGTGGAAATGTGAAAATTCAAGTAACTAAACTGGGAAAAATTACTTCTGCACATGTCCCAAGATGTTTAGCTGAACTGCTTTGGTTCTTGTAAATGTCAGAATCCATTAAGATCACATCACATGCAAACATTTGACTTTAAATCTTCAACTAGAATGAATTGATGGTCGATGTGCAACATATAGAAGGAATAACTTTATTGAATACATTATTGACTGAGCTGAGGATTAAAATCTTGCAGTGAAAAGGTCAGTGATGGATTATTTGCTGCTATTTAGTGAGATTTATGCAGGACTACTTTTTTTTTAGCTGAGTGTGATTGTTACTAAAAATATGAAGCTCATATGCAAATCAATGCTAAAAGACTATATCACCCTCTTTCCAATACCGTCTTATGAAATGTGCCTTTTCATTATGGGATGGTTTATTAATCTGTTTGTTATATCACACTCTGTGCTCTGCTCTTGTTTTGTTGATTACTGTGATCATAGATGTGTAGATGTGGTCTTTTCTCAGAAGAGTTTTATTCCATGATGAGTTCGTATGTTCACTTGTTTTAGATGCAATCAGTAATGCACATCTTCTCCAGCTATCAGCTCACTTTAGACAGATCTCTGATGTCTGTACGCCCTCTGCTGGTCAAAGTGGTGAATTGAAAGTTTAAAAGTGTTCCCTCTAAAAAGAACCACACCAACCCCTGTGTGAAGTCAAAATAACAGCTTCCATGTTTCTTTTAAACATCCAAGCATTGTTTATTGAAGCCTGGAGTACCATGTAAAAAAAAAAGAAAGATGGCAAAATGTATTTTTTTCTCTTTCAAATCAAAGTTTGAAAGACATGCAACTGATTGCAGTCATGGTTATATTCCCAGCAGTAAGCGGTTCGTGGTTGTAGACCAGCAAAGAGTTGGTGCTGCTCTGGAACTAGTTTCCTGACCGAGAGCCGGTTCTCTTGCAGTTGAAACACCAAAAACTGGTTCTCAATTGAGCACCGACTCCAAACCGTCTCTGAAAGTACCTTGGTGGAAAAGGGGCTGTAACTGTATCAAAGAGTAACACTCAGTATTTTGACTACCTTAGTAGGCAATATTCACTCTTTAATATCACTTTAATGGTCTCCTTTCTGGTCTTCCAAAGAGCACAATAAACAAACTGCAATTAATACAAAATGCAGCAGCTAGAGTTTTAATGAAGACCAGAAGGAGAGCACACATCACGCCTATTTTAAAATAGTAATAGTAAAAAATCTTTACAACAAAGACATTTGGTGACGCTGCTTTCAGCTACTAAGCTCCCAAACTATGGAACAGCCTGCCAGAGGATCTGAGAGGCGCTGACAGAGATATTGAGACTTTTAAACATAAACTAAAAACATATTTATTCAGTCTGGCTTTTATTTAAGGTTACTGTAATATTGATTTAAATGTTGGTTTACTATTTTAGTAATTTTAACTTTTATCTTATTCTATTTTTATGCATTTATTCATTCATTTATTTATCTTTATTTATCTACTCAGTTTTATTGATATTTTTAGCCTTAGTTTTATTTTCAACTCTTATCCTTACCCTTTTTAATCTGTTTATTTTAACTACTTGTGTTCTTAATTTTGATGCTTTAACTTTTTTTAATTACACATATTTTATTTTTGGTGTGCATTAGTCTCTATTTTATTTTATTTTATTTTATGGTATTCTTATTTTTAATTTTTATATTATTATTATTGTCTTCCCCTAATATGTCTTGCCATTATTTTATTTCTGCTTCTTTCTTGTTTTTCAATCCCTGTAAACTTTGACTTTGGGTTGCATTTGATTTGTATGAAAGGTGCTATATAAATAAAGCTTGATTGATCATCACACCTTATACTGTTTTCCTGGTTCTGAACAATGTAATCGCACATCACATATTTCCCTCATATTTCAGGCCTTCTCTGAACTTCACATGAAAACAAATCAAAGCTGAACCTGCTCCACACAGGTCTCTCTTAATGTTAAATGTCCTCACTGAGCTTTCATGTGAAGCAGAAGTCCTTCCTACAACAGCAGTGGCGGATCCTCCATGGAGGCATGGGGGGGCACCCACCCCCCCTGCGATCTGATTGGTCCCCCCCATGTGCACCCCCCAAATTTCATTTGGTCTTCATGCAGTCAATCAATGTCGCTACCCGCCGTTCTGTGATCAAGCGGAAAAACAAAACCAAAATCCTATATTTGATTGTACCATGTTCGTAGGGGCTCTTAATTTGAAATACAAACAGGAAATAGCAGCAGCAGCAGAGCAACGCTACATTTATAACACCGGCACTTTATAAGATTGAGTCTACTGTGCACCACAGAATATCTGCTCTGAGTAACAGAGTTCAGAGGAATGTTTGGGTTGCTTAGCAGCAGTCCAGTCCAGTTGTGGAACTACAGCTGTAAGTTGTTTATCATTACTTTTAATTACTTAAACCAGTGGTGTCCAAACTTTTTTCTAAGAGGGCCACATTTGATGTTGTCAGAATCCCTCAGGGCCAGTGGCTCCTACTGAGACTTAGGAATCATAAAGGTTGTATTATGAAATCTCTATTTGATAACAATTATATTAAACATTTTCTCAATAAAACAGTAACTAGGCAGTCCTCAGGTCTCTTCAAGCCATGTAAACTGTATCTTCTTCTGGAGGAAAATGGTCGGGCAATGTGGGAAAAATATTGTCTCGTTATTTTTCTATGTCAGGATCATGATCTGGATTTCATCACACTTCTTTTTCATGTTGTTTTTAAGACTTTTCTGATCAGCAGACAACATTTTAAGAACTAAATAATTATTTTCCTGCGTTCTGAACAATTTTTATGCACCAAATTTGGCCTTTTCTGCACAATTTCCTAATTTTGATCTTGTCTTTGTGTCCTTTTTTGTGTCTTCTGAACTTTAAGTGTTCATCAAGAACATTTTCACATCATGATAAAAACAGTCATTTGAAAACTTGTCAGCTTTAAGAGTTCTTGTGTTTCTTCTTTATTGCCATCTTGCAGAATTCCCAGAGCTTAGGCTTTAGACAAGTAGTCCATATGAAGCTTTTTGAGGCGTTTCTGGATCGACTTTAGTTTTGTGTGTGCGCTTGAAAGAAACTGCAAATGTACAGATGATTCAGAGGGTGATTAATTTCTGTGCTATAAATAACACAATTTAAGATGGAAGCTTGGGGGCCATAAATAAATGGACCTTGGGCCGCGATTGGCCCCCGGGCCGTACTTTGGACACCCCTGACTTAAGCAGTCATGATAAATATTATTGCTCTCTGTGTGAGAATTTAATTTGTTCTGATTATTTTGTGACCACTAATGTTTGGTATAGAAGCTGTAGCACTGATCTTCTGATGCGTGGATTTTTGTTGCCCCAGAGGAAAGAACTTATTAATTGGTCGAGCAATCTAAAAAATGACTTCTTAATTAGGACAGGAATATGTGAAAAAAGATACTCTTTTACACTTTTATTGAAAAATTAATGAAAAGTTAATGTCTTCTCTGTAATTTTTTTTACTTTGCAGAGTCGTCCTGTGGGCCAGATTGGAACCTCTGGCGGGCCGGATTTGGCCCGCGGGCCGTATGTTTGACACCCCTGATCTATGACAACTGAGTGTAAGTACTTAATGGTCGAAAATGTTGAAGTCGGCGCTGCCCTCATTTCTGTCGTTTTCAGATGGCCCCCCCTTGATTGAACTGTTGTACCCCCCCCTGTGCCCCCCACCTTAAAATAACCTGGATCCGCCCCTGTACTACAGAGAGCACAAAAAGAAGACAACACAAAAAAAGTGTATTTGGGGTCAGAGAGTCCCATGAGTGAACTCATATCTCCAACACAAATCTATTGAAAATCACAAAAAAAAACACACACACAATGAAAAATAGGTTTCCAAGCAGAGTCATTATTTTGTTACCTCTGGCAGACAGCGAGGCACCTGGGAAATCTGAGCTGACGTGAAGGGTGGGGGGGGGGGGGGGCAGGGAGCAGGAGTCCAGCAGAAAAACTAGATCACTTTCTTAAGCTAATTAGCCCGGTATATTACCAATCAAAAGAACCTCGCTCCCAAACACAGCGGCCGGCCAAGAAATATATTTGTCTTCCATTTGTGAGCGACTGGCAGTGGAAACACTCCAGGACGGAGTATTATTCACCCGAGACATTCCAGAGGATGAAACGACGCATTAAAGGAGGATCTTACGTCGGGTTTTTGTCACTGCTGCTGCTGTTCCTCCTTAAAAATCAGATGATGACTTTAATGAAATAGATCCAGTTATTTAAGATCACATCAGTTAACATTAAAGCCTGACATTCTTCAGCTAATCATTAAGCTTGTCTAATGATACAAAGTGGTAAAAGATGCTGGGAAACTAAGTTGTGCATTAAATCCAAGTAGATAAGACCACTGTTAGAATCTTTCAACAGGTCTTTATAGCAGGTTATCAATAAAAGACAAACTAGAACACTCAAGAACGCAGGACTCATTGAATTTCTCATAACCGTCATTCATTTTGAAGTTCTTTGACTTGTCTATGGTCTTGAAACTTTAGGGCTGGCCTATGACACTAAATCTTTGCCGTTTATAGTCCTAATAAATCCTCCTCAACTGACTCTCTGAGTACAATCTGCTTTACAAATAAGAAGCCTTTTATAGCTTCACACCAACTTCCTTTTAAAGGTGACACATCATGCAAAATGGACTTTTTAATGGTTCTCTACCTGAAATATGTGTCCCTGTCTACAAACCCCCTGAAAATGAAAAGAATCCATTCTGCCCCTGTTCTGATTTCTCCACCTTTCTGTAAATGTGTGCTGAAACCAGCCGTTTCAGTTTTCAGTGTTTTTCATACGTCACAACGCCATCCGGTCTGTAACAGGAAGTCAGAGCTCGGAGCTTGTTCAGCCCATAGACTGTATACAATACAACTCAACCCCTCCTACGTTTTTCATTCCCTGCACACATGTGTGCTAACAAGGAGCTTAGGAGGGAGGCATGCTAGTTGTAGGCTGTCTTAAGAAACACAGAGGTCGGTTTTACTCCCCACGTCTGCAGATTTGAAGATCTAGTGGATGGTTTTTATCTATCATGGAAAAGTGCTAGCGCTAGTTAGCATAGCCACATAGCTACGTGTTTGTCGCTGTGTACCAAGACACACGTCGACATGCTGATAAATAAAACAACAAGAAACACTAAATCTGTGACCAATGGTTCAGAAAGGTCCTGCTGCAGGCGCCTCTCTGTCAGGATCAGATTCTGGATCAGATTCAGAGGGTTGAGGAAATGCAAGTCTGTGAGCAGCCAACATGTAAACATTAGATCAACGTGCCGGAGAGCCGAGGCCACATCCACTTCCTGAGGGGGCGTGGTCAGAGAGCTCATTCTCACTTAAAGGCACAGACACAGAAAACAGCCTGTTCTGAGCAGGGCTGAAAAAGAGGATTTTAAAGGCAGACCAAAATCTGATTTCAAAGTGGGTTTTTTTGAGCAACAAACTTTAAAGACATGTCTTGGCGACCTCTTAGACAAGAGCATAATATGTCACCTTTAAAGCTACAGTGAGGAACTTTTAGTCTGAATCAAGCGGCAACCTCTGGGCTCAAAGCCCGCCTCTTTACCTCACACTAGCTCATTCATACTAAACTGACACACAGTAAAAAAATGTGATATATCTTTGTGGTAAATTTAAATATAAAGACCTGCTTCTTGTTAGCACTGTATGAAATGAGAGATTCAAGAAGCCTATCAGAGAACTAAATCCAGATACAAGCTAACAAACAGATTTAAATGAAATAAAGATTTGATATTTATAAGATAAGATAAGATAAGATACTCCTTTATTCGTCTCACAACAGGGAAATTCATGGAGTTACAGCAGCAAACAAAAAGGTGTACAGTACAAGAATTTCAACAAGAATATATATAGAAAAGAAATGTCTATCAGAGACGACAGCTTGGTTATAATCCTCCTGTCAGCCACCTCCTCCACACGGTCCAGGACTGAGCTGGCCTTCTTCACCAGTTTGTTCAGTCTTGCTCTCCTGTATCCTGTCCGCCCACAGCAGGTGAAATCCTTCATATGTAGCGTTCATGTTAGCTTTGTTAGCATGATGCTACTCTGGTGCTGGGTTAGCTCGTCCACCTTATCATAGATAGATCTTACATTCCCCATGACGGTGGGTGGAAGGACAGGTCGATGTCGCCTGTTCTTAGCTTGCACCTCAGTACCAGCACGTCGTCCTTGCCTCCTTCTCCTCAGCTCATAGGGAACATCGTGCCTAGCATCGTTTAGCATCGACATGCTACGGGCTGCTAACAGCTGATCTCGTATGTAAACAGTGTTACTATGGTTACACGCAGGGTCTCCGGAATAACTATCAATATCGATTGATAAGACAAATTGTAGCGTGATAACATCTTTTTCAGTATCGCCCAGCTCTACAAAAGAGTTTGATGTTTGTGCATGTTTACCTTCAGGTGTTCATTAATCACACACAGAGAGAAATGTAAAAGAATAGTGGTTATATTATCACTTATTAGGAGCAGTTTATTGGTTATCAGCTCAAAAAATCTGTATTAAAGCTAGGGTTGGTAGTCTCGGAAAACTAGCATGAATTTGAATGTAGCTTTTCCTCATGACTACGTCTAACCCCTCCCCTCCTCCCCTCAGAGCTCCTCCAAAACGACGCCCCCCCGCTCACATGCACGAGCGCCGCTGATTCTCGACCATATGATGGTGACTGATTCAAAACCGGTCCTCACCAAAACATTATCATAGTGAAAGTTAAAAACACAAACAAACATAGCTGCTGTTAGCACTCACAACTATCATGCTAGCATTATCCAGTTGTATCAGTGACAAGATATCAGGAGAAAAGTTATAACACATATATAACACTGTAACAACTCTACTGTTTGTTAAACGTGTTCAGTGTAGATGTTCTTAATTCCTACAGTGTTGACAGTCAGTGAAGGCATCAGGAGAGGTGTAGAGTGTGTGAGTGGGAGAGAGGAGAGACAAGAGGAGAAGTTCTTCATTCATTCAAACTTTGATTGTTGCTTTGTTGGTTGCCGTGATCACGGCCGACAGTGACCGGTTATTAAAGATCAACGTGTTCACCAATCGGCTCGTCATCACTACAGCGTCCGGACGGACGCTACAATACATCTACATTTTCTGTAGGACTTACTGAACGTCATTAATTATTCTGCTTGTTGGTGAGAGCGTTTTAGACTCTGATCCGGACTACAGTCCTGAGCAAAGCACCTCATCAGGTCAGAGGGGACAGGCCCGAGGACGAGCGAGAGGGGCAGTAAATAGAGTCAGGGGAAGTAGAGGCAGGAGACGGGGACTCGGAGGAGTGCACGCCGGGGAAATGTACGAGCAGGAGGCGGGCAGAACGGCTGGACGGGATTTGATTGGTTTAAAATTTGGGGAGCCAAAAAACGGTGATTGGTTGGTGTTTTCCCAGGTTTACTCTGGCTGTAGATAGCCGATTTTTTTTCACTCTTTTTTAGGAACACATCATGTATTGATTGCCATCAGGACATAAAGATCATTTTAACCAGTATGACAAAAAGTGTATCTAAATCTGATTACCAACCCCAGCTTTAAGCATCCTTGGTTTTTTGTCATTCTTGTGTCATTCAGTTAGTGTGTGTGTTTCACAGAACTGAAAACAGGCTTCTTATTTTTGCTGCACCATCCCTGTATCGCTCTCTCTCTTGTTAAAGTGGTCACTTAGTGTTTGAGTGATGCTTTTGAAAAACAAGCACTACAACAAAGTCTGAAAGTGCTTCCCAAAAAAAAATAACAGGAGGCACAGCAATTTGGACAACTCCTCCCGTACAGTACACTTCCACTGAACACACTTCTGTATTTATAAAGCTGAACTCTGCAGCCTGTCTGTGCTTGTATAGATCGGGTTGCATAACAGAAACACTTACCGCCTGCTTAATGCAAGCTATTTGTTTTCCTGAGAGTCTTTTTCGTGCATTCATTAAAAATAATTGTGATTTTTAACCGGAGCGCACAACAGGCTGGCACCTCCTCTGAGACGCAGCTCCGGCATAAGCCCTGCATACCAAAGAGGGACGACTCATGTTTACCTCAGACTGACGGCAGACTGACTGAGAGGGTCCTCTCCTCCTTTTTTTTTTCTTCTGTGGTTTCTGGCAGCCAGCGCCAGATTCCTCCGTGTCTATCACTGCAATCAGCAGGCCAGACCCGCAGTCAGCCAAGCAGCTTGAGACAAAGCAGCATGAACGGCTGAACACAGAGGAGGTGAAGCGTTTCTTTCTGGATACAGAGAGGAGGAGGACTGTGCTTTTTTTCTCCCAGCTTCATCAGATTCTTTGCAGTTTGCACTCAAGAGGACAGTCCCTCTTCTCATCCTTCATGAGCCAATACCATTTCCTGCTCAGAGGAGGAACTCACCCTGCAACTTTTTTTTTTAAACACTATCTCAAAAATATGAGTCTAATTTCTCCACGCTCGGTGTGATTTACGATTGGCTCCTGAGCTGATTCATCACAGACTAAATAAAAACGTCCACCAACCTCAAATTATGTTACTACCCCTCCCCTCCCACTCCTTTCTCTCTCTCTCTCTCTCTCACCCATAATCATAAAACCAAAGTACGTGCTGATTCGCTAAATGTCTTATTTAAACGACAGAGGGTGTAAAGCATCCAGAAAATAAGAGTGTCGGTTAAAAATGCATGTAATGCAGAGACATGTTTACCGAGGAATGATAAATAGCGATGATTTTCACTGGCACCATCCAAGTGCTTTTCTTGGACCAAAGCTTTACCTTCTGTGATTATTTGGATTACACTAAATCAAAGTAAAACCTCAGAAGACACGGCAGAGAAATACAAGAGCAGCAGGGAAACAAGGTGAAGTTTTTCTCTTTGAAAAATGAAACTAATGTCCGACCTCTGACAGGGGAACGTATATCTCATGGTTCTCAGGACGGCTGTAAAAAGCCTTTAACAATACAGTTGGCAGGTTCAGCGTTGGAGCTCAATTCTTATTCATAAGTGATTTCAGAGCTCTCAACATACAGTTAGGCATCACAAGAACAGTGTTAACAGTTGTTCATTTAATCAACTTTATTATTCCCACATGGGGGAATTTGTTAAACGCAGATTGAACATAAATGACTAAATATGGAGTGAGGTCTGAAACTAATACGGATAAATGAAAGGGACTAATTTCCTGGTTGTTGGAATAGAAATTTAAATTCAGACTAATTTAAGATTAGAAAAACTCAGAAAAGTCCAATTTGAGCATCATTTTTGGAACATGACTAAACACATGATCACAGAGTCTGCAGGTTAACTCTGTCAAATTGGTTTGTAGAGTGTGGCGAACAATAGCAGAGCTAGCACCACCAGCCTTCAGTCCTACCTGCAGGTTAACGTCCACAAACTGCAGGCAACTTGACTTCAATCGGTCACTAGGGGTGACATGGTGTAATAAACAAGGCTTTTAATGCTCAATTATTATGATACATTTTAAAGATTAATATTTCAATCACAAAAACTCCTGCAGGGAAATAATGTCAAATTGGTTTGTAGATCGGGCAAAGGTTAGCAGAGCTAGCACCACCAGCCTTCAGTCCTCCCTGCAGGTTATCGTCCACACACTGCATACAACTAGACTTCCATTGTCAAGATCAAAATAGAGTCAAACTGTGCTGAGATACAAGATGTCATTAGAGGTGGGCGATTTGGCCTCAAAATGGTATTAATTACCTGTTACAAGTCATTTTTTTAAGTCAATATCATAGTGTAATAAACAAGGCTGTTAATGCTCAATTATTATGATACATTTTAAAGATTAATATTTCAATCAGAAAACTCCTACAGGTAAACTCTGTAAAATTGGTTTGAGTGTGGCGAAGGTTAGCAGAGCTAGCACCACCAGCCTTCAGTCCTCCCTGCAGGTTAACGTCCACACACTGCAGACAACTTGACTTCCATTGTCAAGATCAAAATAGAGTCAAACTGTGCTGAGCTACAAGATGTCATTAGAGGTGGGCGATATGGCCTCAAAATGATATAATCACCGGTTACAAGTCAATTTTTTTGGTCAATATCATAGTGTAATAATCAAGGCTTTTAATGCTCAACTATTATGATACATTTTAAAGATTAATATTTCAATCAGAAAACTCCTACAGGGAAATAATGTCAAATTGGTTTAAGTGTGGCGAAGGTTAGCAGAGCTAGCACCACCAGCCTTTAGTCCTACCTGCAGGTTATCGTCCACACACTGCATACAACTAGACTTCCATTGTCAAGATCAAAATAGAGTCAAACTGTGCTGAGATACAAGATTTCTTTAGGGGTGGGCGATATGGCCTCAAAATGATATAATCACTGGTTACAAGTCAATTTTTTAACCAATATCGTAGTGTAATAAACAAGGCTGTTAATGCTCAATTATTATGATACATTTAAAAGATTAATATTTCAATCAGAAAAACTCCTGCAGGGAAATAATGTCAAATTGGTTTAAGTGTGGCGAAGGTTAGCAGAGCTAGCACCACCAGCCTTTAGTCCTACCTGCTGGTTAACATCCACACACTGCAGACAACTTGACTTCAATTGTCAAGATCAAAATAGAGTCAAACTGTGCTGAGATACAAGATGTCATTAGAGGTGGGCGATATGGCCTCAAAATGATATAATCACTGGTTACAAGTCAATTTTTTAAACCAATATAGTACTGTAAAAAACAAGGCTTTTAATGCTCAATTATTATGATACATTTTAAAGATTAATATTTCAATCAGAAAACTCCAACAGGTAAACTCTGTCAAATTGGTTTGAGTGTGGCAAAGGTTAGCAGAGCTAGCACCACCAGCCTTCAGTCCTCCCTGCAGGTTAACGTCCACACACTGCAGACAACTTGACTTCAATTGTCAAGATCAAAATAGTTTCAAAATGTGCTGAGCTACAAGATGCCATGGGTCATTAGGGGTGGGCGATATGGCCTCAAAATTATATGAAATTATTATAATAAACAAGGCTTTTAATTTTCAACTATTATGATACATTTTAAAGATGAATATTTCAAAATTCTAACCTGCTGTTTGTTCTGTTAACAAACAGGAAAACACCTTTATTTGATTTATTTAGGTTTATTAGTTTGAGGAAAATGTATTATTGCAGATGATATGATATGGCACAGCCTTAACAGTCTTCTGTGTTTGTTTATACAGTATATGGATAGTTAAGCATTACAGCGCTATGGCAGTAACTGGAGCTGCTGCCCCAGCTAATGTTGGGTGGCTGCACTAGAGATCCAACACAACATTTTACAGTCATTCCAGGCCTATGATAAAAATATGAATAACTTGTGATCTTACAGCTGTGATATGAAAGATACAAAGTAGATTATGATAGTACAATTTTCAGTTAGTATAAAAGTTGCAGTAGATGTTTATTAATCAATCAGATTTTATTTAAAAAGTGCTTTTCATACAATGACATTGTGACAAAAAGTGCTGTACATGAAAAAACAACTTCAAATGGAATATATTCAAAAACAAAAGATATAAAAATAAAGACCACCCATTATAATCCCAACCCCAGCCCCGACTCCAAACCCACCCCACAATCCTAAAGTGAAGAACACAATATATGCTGCAACAATAATAATAATGAAAATGAAATAAATTAAAAAATAAAAAAATAAAAAAAGAAGTTGCTGAACGAACTGAGGAAACGCTCCCATGATATCTTCGCGAGGAAAAAAAAACATGTCAAAACTCAACACAGGAAATTAAACTCGCCAAAATAAAATGCATTTCTAAGATAATCAAACACAAAAATATTAAACCATTAAAAGAAAATAAGATGCTATACTTAAAATAAATAAATAAATGAATTAATACATTAAATTAAATAAATAAAAAGTGACTAAAATTTGAACTGGATAATAAACAAATAAATAAAGTAAGGTTAAATAAAACTGTTGTATGAATAAAACTCAGTTAAAAGCGAGACTAAAAAGGTCAGTCTTGAGTTTGCTTTTAAGAATATATATGCTCTGTGCCTTCCTATTAAAGGAATATAGAAGAGATGTGCATATGTTAGCACAAACCGCTCATGTAGCAGCAGTGATGTTGCCTTATTAGCTTCATTGCTCTTTCTGTGTCTCAAAACAAAACATGGCCGAGCTCAAATTGCTGAAATTATGAGATGTAAGCTAGGAAACATGCTTTCAAAAATGCAGGGATTAAAAGCAATGGAGAAAAAATAGATTAAAGACTGAAGGTAATAAGTTGGAATTCTTTATTTCTTTCACCAAGCTGTGAAGCTTTAAAACCAAATATGGAAAGTAGCTTAAAGAGGACGCTCTATGACAGATTACCTGCATCAATATTCTTTATTTTAAGATTTTTGTTACTCAGCTTCAACCACTGGCTAGTTTGGTCATCCTCACTCCATTTGGTTAATTAAAATGATTAATATCTGATGGACAGAAATGAAAAAATCAGCATCATGTCAAACTGAAAACATCAGTTCACTGAAGGGCCATCATTTCAAGACGTCATATGCATGTGTTCTTTTTAGTTCCACATCTCAACTAGTGTGTAATTTTCACACCTTATTTTCTTTAAATGTCTCATTCTGCCCGAGGACAAACGTCAGACTGTGGTTTTCTGCACGCTTCAGTTTAAACCATAATTATCAAATTAACCAAGAATGACACGGTGCTACGGTACGTGTCGACACCGAGGAAGAAAAACACAGTGTTGTTTTAAGATATGAATCTGCGTGTCTCCTCTCTTATTTGTGTTTCAGTAACCCCACACTTTCTACTGAGCAGTGAAACAGTTTTAAGAGAATTGTTTGTTATTTCACACCGAGCGCACGGAGCCAGCAGTAAACCCGTCTGTGAACTTAAGTGCTCTTCTATAAACTTCCCAACAGTGTATCCCCCAGTAAAGAGAGAAAAAAAAAAGTGTTGGTCAGAGATGGATAGGGGGCAGTTTGGGACCAATAAACCCAAAATACACAAATACCTCAAATGAGATGTCTCATTGTGGCCCTGCAGACTGATTTACTGATTCCCATTACAAAGGCCATCACCCTCATTCTGTCCACTTTCACAAACAAAGAGGAGTCGGGGGAGGACACACAATGGCTGTGACAATATTACTGTTATTATCACTCTGCTTTTGTTCACTCTGCTGCATCAAATCACTGGTAATAGGTATAATTCATGTGCTGCTGCAAGAAGTGTTGAAATCTCCCCTTTTTTGAATTGGGGAATGAAAAGCTTTAACACACCGCTCGGTCGACTGCTGCACATGAAGAGTCCAAAATATGATTCATGAATCAGAGGAGCAAGAAAGTAGTTTTTCGCCAACAATTTAAAACAGATTACTTTGGATGCAAACATTGAGATATTTATCAATCAATCAATCAAGCAATCAATCAATCAAGCAATCAATCAATCAATCAATCAATCTTTATTTGTATAGATATTTAGGCTGTAAACTTTACAATCAGGCTCTTAGGAGACTCTACATTACCATACTGATTTAAAATGCTTGTTTTGTTTTTAATGGATTTCAGTTTTACGGTTAAGACACTTCCTATCTCAGAGCGACGCAGAAAAACTAGTCCATGCATTTGTTACCTCCAGGTTAGATTACTGTAACTCCCTCTCATCAGGCTCCCCCAATAAGTCTCTAAAGACTCTTCAGCTAGTTCAAAACGCCGCAGCTCGAGTATTGACTAGAACTAGGAAGAGGGAGCACATCTCTCCAGTGTTAGCTTCTCTTCACTGGCTCCCAATAAAATATAGACTAGAATTTAAAATCCTTCTTTTAACCTACAAAGCCCTTAAAAATCAGGCACCCTCATATCTTAAAGAGCTCGAAGTGCCCTGTTACCCCTCTAGAACTCTACGCTCCCAACATGCAGGCTTGCTAGTTATACCTAAAATCTCTAAAAGTAGTATGGGAGGTAGAACCTTCAGTTATCAGACCCCTCTCCTTTGGAATCATCTACCAGTCAGGGTCCGGGAGGCAGACACCCTCTCCACTTTTAAGAGTAGGCTTCAAACTTTCCTTTTTGATAAAGCTTATAGTTAGAGCTGGATCAGGCTTGGACCAGCTTTTGTCATGCTGCTATAGGCTTAGACTCCCGGGGGAACTGGCGCACTGACACACTGGGATCCTAGCTCACCCCCTTCCCCCCAACTCCCTCATCACTTACTTTAACTCTGCCTGTCCCATTAAAGTTACTAACCATAGACCTTTCTGGAGTCCCTGAGCTCCCTTGTCTCGTAGATTCCTCTGAGCTGCCGTAGATGTCCTCCTGCAGCGGACGTGCTGGACTCCAGCGGCAACAGCTTCTACTACTCGTCTCATCACTATCACCTCTCTCTCTTACTCCCCTCTATCTGTCTTTCCAGACCCAACTCTGTCAAGGCATGATGGCTGTCTAACATGAGTCTGGTTCTGCCTGAGGTTTCTGCCTGTTAAAAGGAAGTTTTTCCTCTCCACTGTAACTAGCTAAATACTGCGATGTGCAATGCTCATGATGGATTAAGGTGGGGTCAGACTGAGTCTTGCCCTGTCTTGGTGTTGGGTCTCTGTTCATAATTTGACATAGAGTGGTCTAGACCTCCTATGTTTGTTGTGATTTGGCGCTATACAAATAAAGATTGATTGATTGATTGATTGATTGATTATTGGCCAAAATGAGTTTTAAAAATTCAGGACATTTCTGATATATCCCACAATGTGTATCTCCAATAATTGCAGTTAGTTCTAGATTCTTTGTTGTCATTGTACAAAACATACAATGAAATTAAGGTGCACTCAACTGGGCTCAATCATATATATAAAGATAGATAATAAACAGATAATGAATAAATACACATTCACACACACACACACACACACACACACACACACACACACACACACACACACACACACATCATGCCATCATTAAACCATACACGCATTAAACCCTAACCCTTAGTATTTAGAAGAACATCTGACTCAACTGACAAACCTGTCTTCAGACAAGTACCGATTCAACTTTATTCATCAAATAGAAAAGTGAAATGTCATAATTTCGCCGCCAGCTTCATTTATTTTGGTTCTTGGGAACTACTGAGCTCATTTTTTGGTTTATGGAAAAAATAAAAGTCAGAGTTTCTTCTACCTCCTCTGACTTGATTTGTCTTCAATAGCAGCAAAGACTGCATGTCCGTCCTCTCCCTGCTCTGTAGTCATAGCTGGGAATAAACCCTGCTTCTTGTTACCTCTTTGGGACCGGAGCCTGCAGAACTGCTCCCGTACAAACCCAGGTAGAACTGCAGTAATATGGGCTCTGGCTGGAGCACATCTTGCAGCATCATTAATGCCACTGCTCATTACGGCTTTGCCCTTGAATCCACACACAGCGGCAAGAATCCAAAGTGTTGAACGGCTGCAGCCATGGAAACAGAAACTCTGCGTTTGTACTTTTTTCCTGACTGACTGACGACTCTGCACTCTTTCCTTTTTCTTAATGATTTCTCTTTGGTTTCAGATTCACCACAGGCGTCTACATCTACTCACAAAAGCAAAGTTAACAAAGGGAAGCTGTGTAAATAAATGAAACAATCTACCTCAATTAAATCTGCTTATTTTGTCAGTGTGTTTTCAGATTCAGGAGATAGGCTGAGGTCCAGACTCTCAGGCTTTTGTGTTGCTGTGAACTTAGTGATTGTAATTAGTTCAATTCTACGGTTATTAAGCCGCCCCTCTCAAACACTGATGGAAATCTGAGCCTGTCTGGATGAGTCTGGTGCCGTGGTTCCTATGTGGGCTGTTTCCTCGTGTTGTAGTTTGTTTTACACACACACACACACACACACACAAATACACACTCTCAGGATCGGGCTGAACTGTGTGAATACTGCTTGAACTTTGAGTATCACTCTTCATAAGAGGATGGGGATGAGTTAATCTAAAACCTGAGCTTGTAAAAAAGGAAATTTCTTGGGATAAGGTCTTCTGTTTTTTTGAAGTGTGATAACATCAGCCTCTTCCAGGTTCACTGTTGCATGCTGTATCATAAATCAAAAGCAGCACTGTTATCTGCAAATGCATATTTCTTCACCCTATTAATTTTGAGTTATTGATTCCTTTCTGGCTCTCAGACGAGCAAATTGTCTCTGAAAGAGATGTAAACTGAGGGCAGAGTATCATTTAATGTCTTTAGCAGTAAGAGAATGGAGGTATGGAAGCCAAGAGAGGCAACTGAGTGGAAAAACAAGTCTGAACAAACAAATTTACTCTTTTAGAATGTGATTTTAAATCCTTACCTGGCAAAAATGTAATGTTTTTTTTCTCAGACAAAGCCTACAAAGCATTTTTTGATTTAAAAAGAGGGTTTTATTTCCTTCTGATTAGGGATGGACATTTCCTGTCCCCTTGACGGCCTGTTTGTGTGGCAGCAGGACCAGGTGCTGCTAGTAGCGGGCACTGACAGGGTCTGTGCTGACCTTTATGTCGGTGTTTCTGTGACATGGCGTAGCATGTATTTTTACATTTTTTAAAAATTGCCTTTAAAGGTGACATATCACGCTTTTTTCATCAACATATATTGGTCTAAGAGGTCCCCAAAACATGTCTTTAAAGTTTATGCTCAAAAAACCACTTAGAAATCAGATTTTGGCATGCCTGAAAAACCCTCTTCTTCAGCCCTGCTCAGAACGGTCTGTTTTCTCTCTGACCACGCCCCCTCAGGAAGTGGATATCCCCTCGGCTGTCCAGCACGTTGATCTAATGTTTACCATGGGAGAGGTTCCGTTGGCTGATGGTGAGGCTTTCAGCAGTGTGTCTGCCCCCTGGTGGCTGGCTGCAGTATAGGTAAAAAAATCCGTCTCCCCCATTCATTTGAATGGGGGAGCAGTCAAACTTTAAAAAAGAAATACACGTCGTACGAATGCTTCTCACATCCGTATGCTGTGGTGATATGTAGTTAGTATTTCAGTGTATTGTGTCCAAGGCCTCTTTTTTCTGAAAAGTTTCTTCTTCGTTGGTTATTAGAGTTTAAAAAACGGGGTTTTACTTCCTGGTTTGCTTTAATTCACAGCCGCCGTGGAGTGAAACTTCAAAGGACACACAGCGTCTTGTGACGTCACACTGTAGGGCGGAGCTTATTACAGTGGCTTCCCAGGCTCTGGCTGCACAATGGCGGCGCCCAGGAGGAGGATTTTTTGGCTTCAGAACCGTACAACGGGAAGAGGCGGAGCAACGCTGTCCATTTTTATTTACAGTCTATGATGTTTACATGTTGGCTGAATATACACGGCTGCTCACAGACCCGCGTTACCTCAACCCTCTAAATCTGATCCAGAATCTGATCCTGATGGAGAGGCGCCTGCAGCAGGACCTTTCTGAACCATTGGTCACAGATTTAGTGTTTCTTGTTTTATTTATCAGTATGTCAACGTGTGTCTTGGTACACCGCTACAAACATGTAGCTATGTGGCTATGCTAACTAGCGCTAGCACTTATCCATGATAAATAAAAATCATCCACTAGATCTTCAAATCTGCAGACGTGGGGAGTCAAACCGACCTTTGTGTTTATTAAGACAGCCTACAACTAGCATGCCTCCCTCCTAAGCTCCTTGTTAGCACACGTGTGTGCAGGGAATGAAAAACAGGAGGAGGGGTTGAGTTGTATTTTATACAGTCTAAACACGGAAGTCTGAAACGGCTGGTTTCACACACATTTACAGAAAGGTGGAGAAATCAGCACAGGGGCAGAATGGACTTTTTTCATTTTTGGGGGGTTTGTAGACAGGGACACACATTTCAGGTAGAGAACCATTAAAAAGTCTTGCAAAGATTTTGCATAATATGTCACCTTTAAATTTAAAGGAAATAATGATTTGATATTTATCGTGATAATTATCAATATTTAACATGATATCATATTTTGTAATATCGCCCAGCTCTATAATAAGTACATATTTTTCCTGTCAGGACCTGCGATGTTCATTTGAATCAGGCCTTCATACGACGGATAAGCCCATCTTTTGAAGTGACAGGGTGTCCATTATGTCCTTCAAGAATCTACAGCCTCAGATTATAGGTGTTACAGTTTAATCTGCACCCTTTAAGTGGTTTACCTGCCGCCTGGTCCCAGCGCTGATCTGGACTCAGGCATGGATTGAGAAGAGCAGATTTCCCCCTTTGTAGTCCTGAGAGAGGCCGGGGTGGACGGGGCTTTGTTTAGTCTGACCCTCTGTGTGTTTCTTCTGCTCCTTAAGCCTTTGGAGACGCCGACCTCAGAGAGTCTGAAGAACCGGCAGCACATCCTTCACTGTCAGAGCAGAGCCTCAAGTACTGCTGCAGCTCTGCTCCTTGCACAGTGTCACTGTGGTTTAATAAAACTATATGCACATAAAGGACAGTTAGAAAGAGTTTGTACAAAGTCTCAACTCTGTGGCTCTTTGCTCTGAAAGGTGCCTGATGAAAAATCAACTTTTTGTAAGATTTGACTCTATATGCTAATTTTCTTTCCAGTCTCATGGTTCTTCATCTACATTCACCATCTCATCCAACAAGATCAGATTATGACACATTTATTTAAACACTAGCAGTGCCCTCCAAAGGGGTCTGGGTGGTCCAAGCTGGTCCCTTTTCTTTGTAGATCTTCTCCGCTGACCCTTTAGACTGTGTGTCAGACTCAGGTATGTCATACTTTAGCGTCTGCTGTGCCGTGGAAATCCATCAAACCATCCACGGACGGTTGCTTCGATTCATCTCCCCAAAGGACGAGTCCGAGGAGCTGAGTGTAAAAACAGATGGAGCCGATGATGATGGATTGATGTCATATTTATCATACGGTCACATCATCGTTCCAGTCTATTTAAACTGCAGTTACTCCATCAATTTACTCAGACCGACTGGAGGATATTAAAACTGCATCAACTCAATATGATGTCCATTTTTCTGACATCAAAATGAGCCTCTTTTTGTGAGACAGTGTCTCTTCTAAAAACATACAAAGTCAGTAGAATTCAATTTAATATTTTTTTAAACACTGTGTCCTGAAGTGGTACAGTTAATGGATAAAATATATACCAAAACTTGCAGAAGCATTTGACTTTATTGACCCTTGATTCTGCATTTTTGTGTCTTAATAATACATTTCTCTGTTATGACTGCAGAATGCATTTTCAATCAATCTTTATTTGTATAGCGCCAAATCACAAACATTATCTGAAGACACTTTTACAAACAGAGCAGGTCTAGACCACTCTGTGTTCTATTATTAACAGAGGCCCAACATCAAGACAGGGTAGGACTCAGTCTGATCTCATCTTAATCCACCATGAGCATTAAACCTTGCAGTATTTAGCAAGTTACAGTGACAAGGACAACCTTCCTTTAACAGGCAGAAACCTCCAGCAGGACCAGACTCATGTTAGACACACATCTGCTGAGACCGTGTTGGAGTTGGAAAGAGGGATAGAGGAGAATAAGAGAGAGAGATGGATGATAGGGATTTTATAAAGAACGCCATGAGTGTTCACTGACTGTGAGGTCCCCCTGTTGACTGGCTGCGGTATAGGTCATAAACCCCGCCTCCTTATGGTAACAGATGGAACAGAGGCCGAACTATAAAACTGAAATTCATTCTCAAACATGGTTTCTGTCATTTCGGTTTGTCCTCATCATGCTGATATATGTCCAAGTTGATTTGTTATTTCACTCAATCAATCAATCTTAATTTATAAAGCGCCAAATCACAACAAATTGTATCTGAAGACTCTTTCCAAACAGAGCAGGTCTAGACCGTACTCTATGTTCAATTATTAACAAAGACCTAACATCAAGACAGGATAAGATCCAGTCCCATCTTGCAGGACTCTGATGAGCAGAGCACTTTGCAGCATTTAGCAAGTTACAGTGGCAAGGACAAACTTCCTTTAACAGGCAGAAACCTCCAGCAGGACCAGACTCATGTTAGACACACATCTGCTGAGACTGTGTTGGCTAGAGGGATAGAGGAAGAGAGAGAGAGAGAGAGAGAGAGAGAGAGAGAGAGAGAGAGAGAGAGAGAGAGAGAGAGAGAGAGAGAGAGAGAGAGAGATGATAGTGATTTTATAATAATTAACCTTATCGAATTATCGCCCAGCCCTACTTATAGCCATAAGTTTCAAACCTGTTTGTTGGTCGGTTTCAGCTGCGTTTACATTCCGCTCCGAAGGTCTTTAAGCTCCGCCTACCTCTCACAATGCGACATGATTGGCTGTTCAATGCCATCATCTTCTTCTGACTAATGTTGGGTGGCAACTAGTGTTTAAGACACATTAGCGCCCCCTCCCTTTCCAGTTGCTGGGGGTGTAATTACAGGTTTAGTTACATCAAAATTCAATCTGGATAATTATTGTTATGGAATTATCACCCAGCCCTACTTATAGCCATAAGTTTCACACCTATTCGGCCAATGGTGTCTGTTCTATACAAAAGCAATGATTATGACTAAAGCTGGGCAATATTGAAAATTATATTATCATGAAAAAATATTTCATATCAGTTGATATCGATAATTATCACGATAAATATCAAATAATTATTTCATTACAATTTAAAGGCAAATTGTTGGTCCGATTTAAGATGTGTTTACATTCTGCTCCAAAGGTCTTTAAGCTCCGCCTACCTCTCACCCTTTGACATGATTGGCTGTTCAACACTGTCTTCTTCTTCTGGCTAATGTTGGGTGGCGCGTAGTGTTTAAGACACATTAGCGCCCCCTCCCTTTCCAGTTGTTTTGGGGGTGTAATTACAGGTTTAGTTACATCAAAATTCTATCAGGATAATTATCGTTATGGAATTATCGCCCAGCCCTATTTATAGCCATAAGTTTCAAACCTATTCGTCCAATGGTGTCTGTTCTATACAAAAGCAATGATTATGACTAAAGCTGGGCAATATTGAAAATTATATTATCATGAAAAAATATTTCATATAAGTCAATATCGATAATTCTCATGATAAATATCAAATATTTATTTCATTTAAATTTAAAGGCAAATTGTTGGTCCGTTTCAGATGTGATTACATTCTGCTCCAAAGATCATTAAGCCCCGACTACCTCTCACCCTGCGACATGATTGGCTGTTCAATGCCATCATCTTCTTCTGACTAATGTTGGGTGGCAACTAGTATTTAAGCCCCCTCCCTTTCCAGTTGCTGGGGGGTGAAATTACAAATTTATCTATATTGAATTTTAATGAACATTTGTTTTATTTATACTTAGAAAAATTATATCATGATAATTATCATTATTGAATTATCACCCAGCCCTAGTTATGACCAAAAAAAAGATATTGTTTTTTTTGATTGTGTGGAAAGTGAAACACTATCAGTGACCTATATGACATAAAAGCTGTTTTTGTACATCCACTAAACTTCTGAAATTTCTCTAAATTCTCAACTTAAAAATTGTAAAAATCCAGGATAGATATGTTAACATTTATCGCCTGGTTCTATTCCAGTATTGGATTTGTTGAGCCAAACCACAGCTGTGATCGTCCATTCACAAAAACATCCACCTGCATTTGATTAACCGGCTCTTTTACCTTGTCTCTTCTAAAGATAGTTCCCTTCAGAGGCTTTACCTGCAGGTTTTTTATGATACAGTTCTCAGTGGATGTTACATAATTTAACCCTTAGAGCTTTTTATAGCGAGTGAGTGCATTTGTCTCTGAGGATGAGATAAATGTAATGAAATAAGAGATTTTAAAACAGACAATGCTCCGGTTTCTGCCTTCATATGGGCATTTACTCCCAGCTTCTGTTTTCCTTTAATAAAGCTGCAGCTCACAGAGTCACAGAGTCGACGGGGTTTGACCATCCTGGTCTCTGAGACGAGTTAAAGATCTTAAGCTGGGTGTCTCTGCTCTGCACCCAGTGGGCTTAGACATATATCACACTGGCAGAAGGCTGTTTGCTTTCAACCCTGGTTTCAGCAGACCACTGATCTCCTCCTTGTCTCTATCTCACAGAGAATCACTTCATAGTCTGGGACAAAATGTTGAATTTTCACAGTGGAGAAGGACTCGTGCTGGCCCTGGGCCCTGAATATGACGAGTTAATGATGAGCTGTGGGGACCTTAGTAACATGAAAACGAACTGTATCAGTAGTTTTGACAGGGGGAAATATCAATAACAGCACACAGTGGCAGTTTGATGGTTGTCCAGTTCATTGCAGTGATTATTCAGGTTGTAAATTCAGGGTTAAGGAAAATTCTGCCTCCCTTCAAAAACCTCAAAAAGTCCCACTATGTTTTGTTATGTTAAGCTTGATCTGCTGGCAACGCTGCTCAACACTGCCCCCCATGGTTTCTGGTGGTACTACAACATAATAAGGCTTTTAGAAAATGTGCAGAAAGACCTTCAAAATCTGAATACTTGATATTTCTTTCCCCGTTATCATTTCATATTCTGCCTCCACTTCTTGGATCCCACAGCAGGAGTTAACCTATCTCTTTAAGTAGTTTATGAACCATGTAGTAAATGTGTATTCACTGGTTATGAATGCAACCCAGTGGGGTTTAAGGTGTTTGCTGACTTGGTTTGTCTGCAGCCAACAGTCAGGCCTCCAGAGTTCACCCAGCAGGAGACGGGGCTGGAGAAATGTGCGGGGTCTTGAAGTAGGGGCTGGTTTTCGGTGTGAAGACTGTGAACTGTCCTGCTGACCCCCCACGACCCCTTTGATCAGTGGACCACGGCGACAGTGCTCCGGTCCAGGCCAAATTGCTGTGTCACAACACAGCAGACCATCCATCAATCTAGATTTCCCCTCAGAGAAACGACATTTATCTGCAGCAGATCTGAAAAGTGACGAGACAACACAGAGAGACACGATCTGTAACACGGGGAGACTAATTACTTTGATAACTGAGTCAATGTGAAAATGTAATGACGATTTAATTACCTATTATTAATACCTAATATTTAAATACCTGTACCTATTCTTTGAGAATATAAGTATCAGCACTTGTTAACGCTGTCTCAAGCTTTTAATTCTAAATTTAAAACTATTTTAATTCAGTTTTTCACTTTTGTGCTTTCTTTTACATTTCTCACTTAAAGCTGGGGTTGGTAATCAGATTTAGATCCACTTTTTGTTATACTGGTTAAAATGATCTTTATGTCCTGATGGCAATCAATACATAATGTGTTCTCAAAAAAGAGCGAAGAAAAGCTGCTATCTACAGCCGGAGTAATCTGGGAAAACACCAACCAATCACTGTTTTTTGGGACCCAAAATTTTAAACCAATCAAATCCTGTCCAGCCGTTCTGCCCGCCTGCGTGTACATTTCCCCGGCGTGCACTCCTCGTCCTCGTCTCCTGCCTCTGCTTCCCCTGACTCTATTTACTGCCCCTCTCGCTCGACCTCGGGCCTGTCCCCTCTGACCCGATGAGGGGCTTTGCTCAGGACTGTAGTCCGGATCAGAGTCTAAAAAGCTCTCACCACGGGGGCTCTGACAAGCAGAAGAATTCATGACATTTAGTAAGTCCTACAGAAATGTAGATGTACTGTAGCGTCCGTCCGTACACTGTAGGGATGACCACGCCAACCAACAAAGCAACAATCAATGTTTGAATGAATGAAGAACTTCTCCTCTTGTCTCTCCTCTCTCCTGCTCACACTCTCTACACCTCTCCTGATGCCTTCACTGACCGTCAACACTGTAGGAATTAAGAACATCTACACTGAACAGGTTTAACAAACAGTAGAGCTGTTACAGTATTATATATGTGTTATAACTTTCCTCCTGATATCTTGTCACCAGTACAACTGGATAATGCTGGCATGACAGTTGTGAGTGCTAACAGCAGCCATGTTTGTTTGTGTTTTTAACTTTCACTATGATAATGTTTTGGTGAGGACCGGTTTTGAATCAGTCACCATCATATGGTCGCAAGTCAGCGGCGCTCGTGCATGTGAGCGGGGGGGGCGTCGTTTTGGAGGAGCTCCAAGGGAAGAGGGGAGGGGTTAGACGGAGTCATGAGGAAATGCTAGTTTTCCGAAAAAGCCAACCCCAGCTTTAATTTGTATGGTTGAATTTATTTGTTTTGTGTAAAGCACTCATGAGAAAAATTCCTACATATACTGTGTATATATTTAAAGATATTATGGTATATCTAGGGGTGTCCCGATCAGCTTTTTTGGCCCCCAATCCGATTTTTTAATATTGAATATTTGCCAAGCAGCAACCTCCGGCCCAGAGAATTGAAGCCAATGCGGAAGTGTTAAAAACTGCAGTTCATCGAGTGTCCACTTGAGGCTGGCTCTAGAAGTAAAAACAAGCCATAAAACACTAAAACAGGAGCAGAGTCTCATGCTGGGTTGAAAGCCAAGGAATAAAAATGGGTTTTAAGGTGAGTCTTAAAAATGGACAGTGAGGAGGCTTGTCTAATGTGGAGGGGAAGCTCATTCCATAATTTTGGAGCAGCAACAGAAAAAAGTTATAATGGACTTCAACATATGAAATAATTCAGAGGACCCTACTAATTGTCATGGCTGAGTTAAAAGGTTTGAAGATGTCTCTTAAATAATAATAGAAAAGCTTTTATCAACTTATAGGTGGACGGTAACACTTTCCATGTCAGGTGGTACAACCAACCTACAACTGTAAAAAATATATTTTATACCTGGCCAATAGAATGCAAAAATCCTAATATATTGTAAATACAAAATATACTCACAAAATACAAATTTGTAAAGCACTGTAACCACTCTAAGGGATACTTCCTAAAAGTTTCAGTTAGAATAAATGATAGGTAAGTACATATATTTTGACAAATATCTGGTTGTGCCACCTGACATTTTTTGGGTGTTCAAGTTAAGAAAAGGGTAAAAAAAAAACAACTATTTAAACACTTAAAAAAATGTAATTATTCCAGACACAAAAACATGCATTGCAACCATTCTGGAAATACTTAAAGGTGACATATCATGCAAAATGGAGTTTTTAATGGTTCTCTACCTGAAATATGTGTTCCTGTCTACAAACCCCCCGGGAATGAAAAAAATCCATTCTGCACCTGTTTTGATTTCTCCACCTTTCTGTAAATGTGTCTGAAACTTCTGTGTTTTTGTTATGTAACAACAATATCCGGTCTGTCACGGAGTCAGAGCTCGGAGCTTGTTCAGCCCATAGACTGTATAAAATAATACTGAATCCCTCCTCTGTTTTTCATTCCCTGCACACGTGTGCTAACAAGGAGCTTAGGAGGGAGGCATGCTAGTTGTAGGCTGTCTTAATAAACACAAAGGTCGGTTTTACTCCCCACGTCTGCAGATTTGAAGATCTAGTGGATGATTTTTATTTGTCATGGATAAGTGCTAGCGCTAGTTAGCATAGCTACATAGCTACATGTCGTAGCTGTAGCTGTGTACCAAGACACACGTCGACATACTGACAAATAAAACAACAAGAAACACTAAATCTGTGACCAATCCTTCAGAAAGGTCCCGCTGCCTTTCTGGTAGAGGTCGGTTTTACTCCCCACGTCTGCAGATTTGAAGATCTAGTGGATGATTTTTACTTATCATGGATAAGTGCTAGCGCTAATTAGCATAGCCACATAGCTACATGTTCATAGCTGTAGCTGTAGCTGTGTACCAAGACACACGTCGACATACTGATAAATATAACAACAAGAAACACTAAATCTGTGACCAATCCTTCAGAAAGGTCCTGCTGCAGGCGCCTCTCCGTCAGGATCAGATTCTGGATCAGATTCAGAGGGTTGAAGTAACGTGGTCTCTGAGCAGCCGTGTCTATTCAGCCAACATGTAAACATTAGATCAACGTGCTGGACAGCCGTGGCTACATCCACTTCCTGAGGGGGCGTGGTCAGAGGGAAAACAGAGTGTTCTGAGGACTGCTGAAGAAGAGGGTTTTTCAGGCAGACCAAAATCTGATTTCAAAGTGTTTTTTTGAGCATAAACTTTAAAGACATGTTTTGGGGACCTCTTAGACCAATATATATTGATGAAAAAAGCGTGATATGTCACCTTTAAAAATAAACTTTTTGAGGCTTATTTGTCAACGACCCTGATGCTAATGTAACAGACTGTCCTGTGTTTGGTTTATCCACTGATATGAAAAATTGTATGGTGACATCATCTTTTTCAATATCGCCCAGCTCTAGGTGTGAGGCATTTTTATAAATACGACTTCATTCACAGTCAAAGTTGTTCTGGTCTCAGTTTGTGTTCTGATCCAAGTTTCCACGCCTCTGGAAGAGTAATTCAATACCAACATTTAATTTTCATAATCTAACCAGTGCAGTGAGTGTAGTTTCATAGTGTTGGCTCTTTATTAGGAAGTGAGACAGTTTGTTTTATTCATATCAGACGAACAACAATAAATGATCCACAACAAACAGCAGGCTGGATGTGATCTGATGGAGGTCTTGGTTAAATGTTTGATTATTTGAAGGTCTGTGAAATTCAATATTTGCAGATTTCAGTCTTGGAAGAACTGCTCCTCTGTGTCGTGTGCTGTGTAGTGTCTTATACTCTTATTTTCTGTGTGCATCCACTCCTTTTAGTCCTTTAAGTCAGCAGAAAGTCAGTTTTACAGCCTGAAAGTAAACTGCAGTTAATCTTAACCACAGAGATCCTTTTAGTGGATCTCCTGTCCTGTGTGAGTCTTTACGTTTCATTGTGCGTGAGAAAAATGCTTCAGAAAACAAACAGCGAGCCGCCCGCAGCGGTGGAAAATGTCTTTCTCTTTGTGTGTTTATGTGATGGTCTAATTTAAACCAAAACACAACTCAGTGGTACAAATTGCCTGTTAATTTGTTTGTGTGCAACGCAGATGTTCTGCCTCAAAGTCCAATAAAGTTGCCCTCAAAAATCCCTCAGTAAAAGTAACCGTAATGCTTAACTCTAATCCCTTCATTGTGCAGAAGAAGAACAAGATGAATGCAGGGGCTTCTTTATTGAAAGTTTGAAGGGGATGTTAATGATGCTTGAGACCGAAGGGATGACAATTTACAACTTGTTAAACATCCATCAAGTTATTTAGAGTTTTGAAACATTCAGTCACTGAAGAACATTTTCAGAAAAAAGAGAACTTTAATAATAATTAAAGCTGCAAGCGGCGATGAACGGGCCCCTCTCACACCTGCAACCGTCGCCCACGTAAGCCATCGCCACATGTAAACCACCGCCTGATATTTGCCACCACATGATGTGAAAGCAAGATCTGAGAGCCTATACTGGCTTAGGTTGTGCGAATGTTTTTGGAAGGTCACCGGAAGGTTCAGAAAAAAAGTTTCAAGGGTTTCAAGCACCTCCAGCCTCTTACACAGGTTGTTTAAGAAGTGCAATCTGATGATCTGCATTTAGTAATCCACTTTTTTGAAACAGGATATTGAATCAACAAGTACCAGAAACAAATTTGGATTACCAGTGCTCTAAATGGGATCATGCCTGAAATTGTATAAATCTAATTTAAGCCTTTGGAAGGATAAAGAGGAACCCTGAAAATGTCAAAAATTCCAGCATCACTGTTAAAATGTTTTGTTTGACCTGCTCAGAAGTTGTATTAGTTTCTGTGATCCAGCCTGGATCCAGCTCTCTGCTGGGATCAGGATAGTCCTGATATTCCTTGTAGGGCTGGGCGATAATTCGATAATGATAATCATCTTGATGTAATTTTTCTCAACATAAATATAACAAATGTTCAATAAAAGTTTGATATACTTAAACCCGTAATTACACCCCCGAACCACTGAAAATGGAGTGGCGCTAATGAGCCTTAAACACTAGTTGCCACCCAACATTAGAAAAAGAAGACAGCCTTGAACAGCCAATCACTGCAAGGTAAGAGGTAGGCGGGGCTTAAAGGTGACATATCATGCAAAATTGACTTTTTAATGGTTCTCTACCTGAAATATGTGTCCCTGTCTACAAACCCCCCGAGAATGAAAAAAATCCATTCTGCCCCTGTTCTGATTTCTCCACCTTTCTGTAAATGTGTGCTGAAACCAGCCGTTTCAGACTTCCGTGTTTTTGTTACGTAACAACAATATCCGGTCTGTCACGGAGTCAGAGCTCGGAGCTTGTTCAGCCCATAGACTGTATAAAATAATACTGAATCCCCTCCTCCGTTTTTCATTACCTGCACAAATGTGTGCTAACAAGGAGCTTAGGAGGGAGGCATGCTAGTTGTAGGCTGTCTTAATAAACACAAAGGTCGGTTTTACTCCCCACGTCTGCAGATTTGAAGATCTAGTGGATGATTTTTATTTATCATGGATAAGTGCTAGCGCTAGTTAGCATAGCTACATAGCTACATGTCGTAGCTGTAGCTGTGTACCAAGACACACGTCAACATACTGACAAATAAAACAACAAGAAACACTAAATCTGTGACCAATCCTTCATAAAAGGTCCTGCTGCCTTTCTGGTAGAGGTCGGTTTTACTCCCCACGTCTGCAGATTTGAAGATCTAGTGGATGATTT
The DNA here is from genome assembly GCF_009762535.1 of Notolabrus celidotus. NCBI lineage: Eukaryota > Metazoa > Chordata > Actinopteri > Labriformes > Labridae > Notolabrus > Notolabrus celidotus. Next base: position 3,864,512 of record NC_048291.1, read on the forward strand.
TTATTTATCATGGATAAGTGCTAGCGCTAGTTAGCATAGCCACATAGCTACATGTTCATAGCTGTAGCTGTAGCTGTGTACCAAGACACACGTCTACATACTGATAAATAAAACAACAAGAAACACTAAATCTGTGACCAATCCTTCAGAAAGGTCCTGCTACAGGCGCCTCTCCGTCAGGATCAGATTCTGGATCAGATTCAGAGGGTTGAAGTAACGCGATCTCTGAGCAGCCGTGTATATTCAGCCAACATGTAAACATTAGATCAACGTGCTGGAGAGCCGAGGCCACATCCACATCCTGAGGGGGCGTGGTCAGAGAGAAAACAGAGTGTTCTGAGGAGGACTGAAGAAGAGGGTTTTTCAGGCATGCCAAAATCGGATTTCAAAGTGTTTTTTTGAGCATAAACTTTAAAGACATGTTTTGGGGACCTCTTAGACCCATATATATTGATGAAAAAAGCATGATATGTCACCTTTAATTATCAATATCAACTGATATGAAATATCTTATCGTGATAACACAATTTTCCATATCGCCCAGCTCTAATTCTTAGTCAAAGTTATCCCGATTCTACTCAAAAGTTTCAACACAAACTTGAGTTTAAAAAAACAAAACTTGATTATTTGATTAAACCCTGATTTTGCAGTCCTTCTTTTCTTTTCGACAACCTGTTTTCAGAATTTGATCTAATCTGGAAGCTTTGATTAATCAGATTACTTTTGATCAACCGAGTTTCTTGCTCTTATCATCCCTACAAAATGTGTCAGTCTCAGAATAAAGAGACGTATAGTTATTATCAGGGCAGATCAGTTCATAGTGGATAAAAGTAATCACTTTTTATGCTCACTACTGCCTCTTAGAGTGAGTTAAAGCCTTTATAAAATAGTTATTGTCTCAATGATTGAGTTGGAAAAGTCAGATTAAACTCCATGATAAAGACAAGTTGTTAGTTTGAAGGCCTGTTCACTTGAATGTAACGTGAGGTGACTTCTTTATGTTCCTGCAGGCCGCCGAGGAATTCATCGAGCCGTCAGCGTGTGTAAATCAAAGTTAATCATCCAACTGAGCAGGTATGATCTCTCTCTAGCATTTTCTAGTTGGATGAAAGAAAGAAGACGTAGAGAAAACCCCACACATATTGAGCGTTTTGTCTGCGGGGCCCTGGGGAAGAATGTGTCTCCGTCTAAAGCGTCACCTCTTAAAGAAAGCAGATTACGTTACACACAAACATGTCATTTGTGGGACACTGGGGTGGAAATGTCTCCCTGGGGAGCAATCAGACTGACTCCAGCTTTTTAAAAAGTCTCCTCTCTCCGCCACTCCTCATTTTTCAGACTCCTGGAATTAGTCGAAATCCTAGCTCGGAGTTTTTGACTTCCCCACACAGCTCGGTTACATTGATTAGAAATCAATTAACATGTTCCTGTTTTGTGGAAGTCGCTTTGTAATTCAAGTCTGCTGGAGATCAATCAGAGCGGGGAACTTTTTCTCAGAGGAAAAAGGCGCCGAGATACTTTTTCTGTTTGTCTCCAAAGATTAAGAACATGACATTTAGAGATGTGAGGATTGTAGATTATATTTCTTGCAAAAGAAGGTTGTACCCAACTTTGATAGAGGAGAGGATGCACAAATAGTTTCATGGATTTATTCCTTTCTTTTCTTGTGGTGAGAAATCTTATAAGAAAACTGAACACCCTTGGTTTTACCTACTCAACCTTAAATCCCACTAAGTATCTTCTTACTGAAGGCCTAAATTCTCTAATCCAACTCAAAAAAGTAAAGTCATTATTACTTATTTAAACTCAAACTTTAGGGGATTGTTTATTTTTAGGGGCTATTTTCAGCACCGGAAGAATCCAACTTTGGTGTTCTTGGAGAAACTCCTGTGTATGAGATTGAATTATATAAACTGTGAGTATGTTTTGTGAATTTTATTTCCACAACGGAGGGCGAAAGCACAGGATAAAGATGGAAAAGGCTTTAAATTGAAATGTTTTAATTAATTTGAGTTTATTTAATTAGGACAATGCACATCAATCAACAATCCAACAGTATGCTTCAATGTAAATATGCTGGAATTAGCACAATAGCTCATTTCATCGCTAAGCTTGTTCAGAACGCTGCAGCTAGGGTTTTAATGAGGAGAAAGAAAACTGATCACATAACTCCTTTTTTAAAAACTCTGCACTGGCTCCCTGTTTCTTTTAGAATTTATTTTAAAGTCCTTTTACTTGTTTTTAAAGCTCTTAACAGCCTCGCTCCTCCATACATCACTGATCTCCTGTCATTTTATGTTCCAGCCCGATCACTGAGGTCCTCGAATGCTTCCCTTTTAAATGTTCCTCGTGTGTCTCACACAGGTACCGGCCAGAGGGCTTTCTGTTTTTATGCCCCTAGGCTGTGGAACTCTTTGCCTCTGGACATGAGAACAGCGAGCTCTCTGGGTGTTTTTAAAAGTAAACTTAAGACTTACCTTTTTAATCTAGCTTTTAATGTGGAGTAATTTATTTTAGCCCTGGACTATTATTATTTTATTATTTTATTATTTTATTATCATTTTTATTATTTTTATCATTATTATCTAAACCATTATTTTAACATGTATTTATTAATCTTATTTAATTATTGTGTTCACCTGATCTCGTTAACTCTACCTTATTTTTAACTTTTATTTCCACTCTTACTTATTTTATTAATTTTACTGTGTTGATTTTCTTTTCTTTTTTAAGTATTTCTTCTTTTTTCATGCCTTCTATAATTCTACCATTGCTGCACTTTGGGCTACATGTTTCTATGTATGAAAGGTGCTATATAAATAAAGTTGAGTTGAGTTGAGTTAATCCTATGGGAGATACTTACATAAAAGATAAAACAACAAGATTTAAAATTACAGGATGTCACAAGACAGTTAACAGGACTCTACACAAACTGTCTTAAAAACTGATTTTACATACAAAGCGTTTGTCAGTCCCTCCAGGATTTCGCCGGATTTTTTTGTGATTGTTGTGGCCCAAAAAGCCTGAATTTGCGACAGCTTTTTGAAAAAATTGCGGTGAAAGTTGCGGTTTTTTTTTGTGTGATTTTTTTCCCCCAATAGCATCTCAGGGGTAAGTAAATCTTCTAAATTACAGTTCTTTTTAGAAAACATTCTTGATGTGGCCACTGACTATATTTTGATTCTCTTGATTCGAAGAAAAATTCCATGAAAGTACCGTATTGCACATTTACGACGGTCCCTGAATGCACCTCGCAGCGACTGATGCACAGTCAGTTCACGGCGCTCTGAAATTAATCTGCATCTTTGATGACAAGGAGTTGATCAAAACTTACTGAATGTGTCTGATGTATCACCAAACTGGATTAAATCAAGCTGTAGATGCAGAGCTTTTTACGGTAACCACGGCAACAACGTCAAACATCAAATATTAAACAGACGTCCCCCCGGTTGTGTCTCTGTCACTAACGCACACCTGGGGGTAAAAATCCTCAATGAAGATGAGACAGATGCATGGAGGTGAGGAGAGCTGGTTCATAAAGCACACCTGCTGCAGGTAGAGACCAAGCTAACACTGAGCCCCTCAATCTATAAATAACAACGTTGTCATGGTCACTTGTCCTGCCTGCTGTCCCCTCTTTTCACTCGTTCTCTGTGCGTGATTTGTTGTTGAAAAGTGCCGATCAAGTGAGGACTTACGTTTATGTTCCAAGGAAGTTAAATTGATGACTAAACCGATGACGTACAGGGGCTGAGATTAAGGTAATTGGTCAAATTTGCGGGAAAGTTGCGGTGATTGGTTGAATTTGCGTTGATAGTTGCGATCGCGAAATCGCAACTTCCTGGAGGGACTGGTTTGTTACATTATAAAAACAGGATGGAAGGTGAGGCCAAAGATTCTAGGAACAGGCATCAAATGAGGAAACAGATTATTCATGTGTGCATGCCTGGTTTGTTTTTAATGTTTACATTTTTCTTAAAGGCACAGTAGTTCTCAAGCTCCCTAATGTGAGCTGGTAGTTTGTTCAAGGACTGCGTGCCTCTGACAGACTTTGGTTTTATATTTACAGGCTCCTCTTGTTTGTGAGCAAACGAAAAATGCATTATGTAAGCTGCATTCACATATGCATAAACTTACTGAAAATCTTCTTGAATTTTCATGGTGAATTGCATGTGTGAACAGAAATAGTACAGTTCTTCACCTCAGCTTCACCCAGACCCTTTTCCTCTCTGGGTGACAGTCAAAAGTTTGGAAACACCTTCTCTGTAAAACACTGTGGATTAATACTGAAGACATCAAAACTATGAAAGAACACATATGGAATTATTTAATGAACAAAAAAGTGTTAAACAAAGCAGAATATGTTTTATATTTTAGATTCTGTAAAGTAGCCCCCTTTTTTCCTTCATGACAGCTTTGCACACTCTTGGTATTCTCTCAGTCTGCTTCATGAAGTGGTCTCCTGGACTGGTTTCTAATGAACATGAGCCTTGTCAAGAGTTCATTTGTAGAATGACTTGCCTTCTTAATGTGTTTGAGACCATCAGTTGTGTTGTTCAGAGGTAGGGTTAGCACTCATTGGATAGCTCTATTTGACTACTGTTGTAATCCAGATTATGGCAAAACCAGATTATTTCAGTTTTGATGTCTTCAGTATTAAACTATTATGTTGGAAATAATTGCAATAAATAAAAAACATTGAATTTCTCTATTTAAGTGATTCACATGTATTTAAAGTATGTAGCACTTTCAAGTCAATGCTTAACAAGTGAGAAATTAAACCTTAAAAAGACTAATAAAATGGACAATAAAGAGGTCACATTTTCCCTAATTTAAAGGGCAAGTAACTTTGAACATCCAGCATGTTTTTGTCAGGTGACTTAAGGGGCTTTAAGGAGTCTTTTTGAACAGTTTGGGATCAAAACCTGGAGTCAAAGAGTCCTAAAGACCCAGACCCGGCCTAGTCTGTAAACTCCAGCACCAGAGGGGGCATCTGCTCAGGAGGACCTGGGTGTCTGTATAAAGTTGCTCTCTAACATTTACACTCTTGGCACCGGCAACAAAGCAGCAGCCATTCCTGTGGAAGCAGCGCCAGTCATTAAGCATAATTTGTCTGCTCTCCCCGTGCAGCAAACGCACAAAACAGAGTGAGTAAAGCCAGCGTGAGGTTGTCTTCTGAGCTGTCATGAGGAGGGATGGAGGGGGGGCCCCATGCTGGGTGGTGGTGGTGGGTGGGTGGGGGGTAGACAGCGACAGAGAGGCTGGCTGGAGGGGAGGAGGGAAAGCTCCCACAGGACTGTTTGGGGACAGCAGCAACCCGAGAGGGACTCCCCCACACCACCACCTACAACCTCTGCACCACCCCCTCCCTGCAGCCGTGTGTCTGACGGTTAAAACAACAGCCCCTGTGGTTACCAAGGCTCCATCTCCCCTACTGGATTTACGCTTGTTACTCTATTCCCACCACCCTCTACTCCACCCCCAACCCCTCTGTCTCCTCCTGCTTCTCCTTCTCCATCCTCCAACAGCAAGCTGCTCTTTCAGTTCTCTCTCACTCTCTATTCATCTCCTCTCTCCTTCTTTCCAACCCCAACTCGGTCTCAGATGTGTGTCTAACATGAGTCTGGTCCTGCTTGAGGTTTCTGCCTGTTAAAGGAAGTTTGTCCTTGTCACTGTAACTTGCTAAATGCTGCAAAGTGCTCTGCTCATGGTGGATTAAGATCAGACTGAGTCCTGTCTGTAAGACGGGACTGGATCTTATCCTGTCTTGATGTTGGGTCTTTGTTAATAACAGAACATAGAGTATGGTCTAGACCTGCTCTGTTGGTAATAGCTTGTTGCGATGTGGCGCTACATTAACAAAGATTGATTGATGAATTGCTTAAAGAGAGGCTAAGTGTCACCTGAAATTTAGAGCAATATCACCATGACATACAACATTATCAGAACTGGTTTGGTCCACTTGGATCCACTTTGAATTAAGACAGTTGCACACAGATGTGGGATCTGCTGCTGGTGTGAAACCCTTATGTCACTGGTTTAGATCTTACTTTAAAAACAAGGAATACTTTGAACTTGAAGGTAACTTCACATCTGAGTGGACAAAAATGACATATGGGGTTCCCCAAGGCTCCATACTGGGGCCTCTTCTGTTTTGCATCTACATGCTGCCACTGACTCAGATCATAAAAACAAGAACCAAAAATCCCCAACTGACTATTTAGACAACACACAGATCTACATTACAGCATCACCAGTGTATTATGACCATAGACTGTATAAATAATGGACGTAGTGTCAGTGACGTCACCCATCTGTTTCTGAAGCGCTGTTTTGAGGCCAATCGTCGGTGGCAGCCATATTGGAGATGTTGAACTCAACATCTCAACATCAGGTCTTAACACTGGCTCCCTGTTTATTTAGGGTGATTCCCCAGTTTTTGCAAAAGCCAGATTAAAAAAGATTAAAGATATTAGATTGGGATAAGTAAACATGACCATTACAGAGAGTGGAAGCTTTTCCAAATACTGAATGGAATACTTTTTTAAAATAAGACCACATGCGTGAGGATTTACTTTGTGTGTTAACTGAAATTTGCAGTTTAAACTCCTCAACAAATAAAAACCACAGAGGCTGACCTCTCTGATCGAGCCTCCTAGCAGGGCTCAGTGCCTCTGATGTTTCTACTTGAGAGTTTCTGACAGTGTTTGACAGACTCCTGATCCAAACCAGCCGAGCCGCCGTTAAATAACAGAACACAGAGACTTCAGCGCCTCGCCGTGTTACCTTCTCTGATGAAAGGAGAAAAAAAGAAACACTCCCCTGTCTGCCAGAAGCTGTATGAAATCCTGTCTGTCTCCGGGTCTGTTTGAATTCACAGCAACAACACTGTCACATGTTGAACCAACAGAGAGGCTGAGGTGTGAACGAGAGGAGGTGTGAGAAGCTAACAGAGCCAATAAAGTCATTATAGGTTCCTTCCTATCGAGCCGCACAGCCGCCTGACAGAGAAACTCAACAGCAGCTGATAGTTAAACAAACAGACACACACGCGCCGACTGTGAAAGACACACAACAAAGACCTTTTTATTCAATTTAATGATATTAAAAAAAAAAGATTGTTTTTAGATTAAATAACTCTTTAACCCAGTTTCAAGATTATTGTTCTATGTCAGGCTAACACTTCTAATTTTCTCCAGCTGTATGATTCTTTTTATGTTTTCATACCCTGATTAAACCTCCTGTTATGTTGCGGGTCAAATTGACCCTTTTAAAAGGCTATTTTAGGCAATGAATGCCTTCCAAACCAGCTAAATGCAGCATAAAAATCTGGGCAGCATGTGATAGAAGAGGTGTAGTGTTAATTTATCAACACCACTTCATAGAAAAATTCAAAAATTCAAAATGTAAAATAAAATAAACAAAAATCTATGTCATGCAAAACTACTGTATTTATATTTAGAGCTTTTCAATGTACATTAAAACAAGTTTTAACATTAATCTATGAGAATTAAAGAACACCAATGGACTAAATCTTGATTTAAATGGTTAGTAAAAATTAGATTAAAAAAAATTAGTATTGGGATTTTTTGGGGTTTCTGACACTTTTGGATAATTGAATATGCCCCGGGTCAAATTGACCCAGAAACATTATTGCTGTTCCAGATAAACGAACATAAAAGGAGGGTTAATGACTTAAGGCTGATTTATACTTCTGCGTCTCCCCTACGCAGCAGGGGCTGACGCGGACATGAGCCCCACATACTTGTGCGTCTGTGTGTCCGTGTCGCGCAGCAATTCTCCGCCGAAACACTAGAGGGCAGTGTGGTCCCTCTGATAGCCGGCCGCCTGCTTCCGGTCCCGCTACGATCTCTGTTTACTTTTCCACATCGATTCAGAGCGTGTTATGTTAATCTACAGCTGATACATGTTGCTGTTTATCATACAGACATGATTACATGAAGAATAGAGAGGAGGAGATGAAATGCACGGCCGATGTGCGGCCGATGGGGAGGTGCACGTCAGCTATACGTGCGTAGGCCTCGGCGTAGCTACGGGAGCTACGCCGAAACACTTCTCCAAATTACTTTGCATTCAAATTAAAGCAATAGTCTCAACATAAACCAAAAAAAAATTGTTTGAAGACTTTCAAATGCCCAAATCTCCAATAATCATCAGGCGGTGGGCAGACCAGGCGATGCTGACTTTCAGGCAGTGCATCAACGCACATACAGATTTCAATGTGAAAATGAAAAAATGATTAAAGGAATTCTGTTCAGACTAAAATAGTGGGCGTGGAACACTGTCAAGTTTGGAGGTTTTCTTGGCAATCTGACAAAAACATTTGCACCACCTAAGCCAGTATATGCTCTCAGATCTAGCTTTTGCATCGTGTGGTGGCAAATATCAGGCGGCGGTTTACATGTGGCAGCGGCTCGCGTAGGTGGCGAGGGCCCGTTCATCGCCGCTTGCGGCTTTAATTTTCATTGTATTTGTATTTGTATCTTATTGATTACTTTCTTCCATCAGTATTATTTGATATTCTTACTTATTGTGTATAGAGCAACTGAAATGAATTTTCCTCACAAGATAAATAAAGTATTTCTGATTCTGATTCCCTCTGTTTTATGACGTTACCAGCGTAATTAACATTTTTTGCCCCCTGCTATGAACCAATAAGTTACACAGTATTAATCATATGCTTATTTTTAGCACAATAGCAATATTTAATATTTATTTTTAAAGACGGTTATCATCAATCCTGTTATATAGCAACAGCCCTATTGGATGTTTAAATATCTGCACATCATAGATTGTCTTCCAGTAGTTCAGTATTTGTATGAAATCCTTCATTCATGAAGACTGGACACAGCACAGACTGAGATGAAGGTGAAGGATGATGTCATGCGCCTTTCACTCGTTGCTAAATTGTGTGTCGGTGAAAGTGACTGTCTGCCTGCCTGTCTGTCTGTCTGTCTACCTGCCTGCTTTACCTCCTGGTTGCTCCTCACCCCCGTCTCCCAGCCTCACCCCAATCTGCAGCCGGAGCTGTGGAGGTGAGCTGGGAAGCGCCTGGGTGGCAGGGCAACACACGGGGCCTCCCTGGCTGGCGCCTGTAATTTTACCTTCCCATTCATCAGCCAGAGATATTAATAATAACAGCACATCTGGATTCACTTTACTGTCTCCTGTTAACCCTTTCCTCTGTGGCGCTGACTGCTACTGCAGCCGCTGGCAGGCCCTTAAACCCCAACAACACCCCCCTACTCCTCCTCCCCTCAGGACTCAAGTCCCATTCCTCCTGCTGTCAGTCTTCATTTCTCTGTCTCGAACACTGCTGCTGTTTCCTCTCTCGGCTTCGCAGAGAGCCAGCAAGCTCATCTGAGAAACGTTGTGTGCTCTCGCACTCACACAGGGCCGACTGGAGGAGCTGTCTCATGCGGGCACAAAGATGAGGCATTCAATTTAGACCACAGCTATTTTATACACGACACAGAACAAATACGTATTGTTAAATGAGTTGAACTAGGATTACTACAAACTGTGCCATTGTTTAATTTAAGTGGAAATGGATATATGAAGCAAGTATTCCACATGCTCCTATGGTAGTACACTTTTAAAGCAAGCTTGCATTCATTTGAATTTTACCTAACAGTCTTCTGTCTTTGAGATGCTGAGGTTGGTCTGCCGTCCTCCAACTCTCTTGGTCAACCAAACTCTGAAACCCTCTTTTTCTAATGTTGCGCCTACATAAGATTAAACCTTCAATTCTAGCTCAAGGAAGCATTCTTGGGCCTATTTTATTCTCCTTATACATTTTACCCCTTGGACACATTATCTCAAGTCATCACATCAATTACCATTTCTACGCAGATGACACCCAACTATACATCTCTGTCTCACCCCATGACCCAAATGCTCTTCACTCCCTCACCGCCTGCCTTTCTGACATCAATGTATGGATGAGCAAGAACTTTTTAAAATTAAACGAAGACAAATTCTTTCAATAGGACCCAAAGCAGCCCGAGAACAGCTCCAGACTACACTGAGAGATTTTAACAGTCAAATTAAACCAAAGGTCACAAACCTGGGAGTGGTTTTAGATCCAGATTTTAATTTTAATGCTCATTTTAACAAGGTCCTAAGTACTTCATTTTATCATCTTAGAAATATTGCAAAAGTCAGACCTTTTTTTAACGCAGAAAGATGCCAAAATTTTAATTCATGCTTTTATTACAAGCAGCATTGATTACTGCAACTCCCTTTTTACGGGCCTGCCCAAAAAATCTCTCAGAAAGCTGCAGCCAGGGTTTTAACGAGGAGAAAGAAAACTGATCACATAACTCCTCTTTTAAAAACTCTGCACTGGCTCCCTGTTTCTTTTAGAATTGATTTTAAAGTCCTTTTACTTGTTTTTAAAGCTCTTAACAGCCTCGCTCCTCCATACATCACTGATCTACTGTCATTTTATGTTCCAGCCCGATCACTGAGGTCCTCGAATGCTTCCCTTTTAAATGTTCCTCGTGTGTCTCACACAGGCACCGGCCAGAGGGCTTTCTGTTTTTATGCCCCTAGGCTGTGGAACTCTTTGCCTCTGGACATGAGAACAGCAACCTCTCTGTGTGTTTTTAAAAGTAAACTTAAGACTTACCTTTTTAATCTAGCTTTTAATGTGGAGTAATTTATTTTAGCCCTGGACTGCATTATCAGTATCATTATTATTATTATTATTAATATTTTTATTATTTTTATCATTATTATCTAAACCATTGTTTTAACATGTATTTATTTATCTTATTTATTTATTGTGTTCACCTGATCTCGTTAACTCTACCTTATTTTTAACTTTTATTTCCACTCTTACTTATTTTATTAATTTTACTGTGTTGATTTTCTTTTCTTTTTTAAGTATTTCTTCTTTTTTCATGCCTTCTATAATTCTACCATCGCTGTTGTTTTCTCACTGTCTGTTACTCTGTGAAGCACTTTGGGCTACATGTTTCTATGTATGAAAGGTGCTATATAAATAAAGCTGAGTTGAGTTGAGGGAGCGGTAGACTGTATTAGTCAGTCAAAATACACTTAAAGCTGGGGTTGGTAATCAGATTTAGATACACTTTTTGTCATACTGGTTAAAATGATCTTTATGTCCTGATGGCAATCAATACATAATGTGTTCTTAAAAAAGAGCGAAAAAAAGCTGCTATCTACAGCCGGAGTAAACCTGGGAAAACACCAACCAATCACCGTTTTTTGGGACCCAAGTGGCACTTGTACATCCCTATACTATACTGGCTTTTGAACCTTGCACTGATATCAAGCCGAGTGGTCCCTCTCCTCTTTCGAGTAAAGGCTGTGTCCATGAATTCCAAAAAGAACGTCAAGTTTTAATTCATGAGTCCACAGGACAATTTTCATCTTCCTCTCATTCCTCTCATACTGTATTTTATTATATTTTATTGTATTTTTATATTTAAATTTAAGATATTTAAAAGCTGGAAGAGAGAAACAGCATCTTGTTTTTCCTGTATGTCTCATATATTGACAATAAAAACCTTTGAATCTTGAATTCCATCATATTGGCTCGGTTCTAGAGAAGTCGCTGGAATTTCTGGATTCTGTTTGTGTTCCTTTGTGAATGGCTCAGTTGTAACCTTGATTCTCAATGCAACAACAAAGTATTCAAAGACAGCAGTTGTTGGAAGTGATTTCGACCCCTTGCAGGAGTCATGTCTGTTTTTAATGCAGTGCTGCCTCAGGGCCTGAAGATCACAGGCATCCTGGGTTTTCGGCCTTGTCCCTTTCACACAGATCATTCTCTAGATTCTCTGAATCTGAGATTTTCCTTAGGTGTTTTTTTTAAGCTTTACACAACTCTTTCAGTGTTTTGTTGTCCTTGTCTCAACTTGGTTTTTTTTTAAATATGTCTCTGGCATCAAATGTAAATATGCATATAGTTTTCTTAAAGCAACAACAATTTCACTGTCAAAGTTTGATATGTCGTCTCTGCACTACTTTAATTAAATATAGGGTTTAATGGGTTGCAAACCATCAAAATCTGTTTTTAGCAACTTTATCCTGCCAGCTGTTTTGGAATTAAGGTTGCACTAAAGTTTCATCCAAGGATACTGAATCCAAGCTGGTCTTTTTCAGTGTCCCGGTCTGACTTTCCCTACTAAAGTTTGTATTCCTTTATAATGTAGTGAAGAGAGAGCTAATTAGACAAGCCAACCATTTGATTTTCCAAACCACGCCAAACAATCCCAAATGTGACAACTGTTTCACGTTGAAAACATGACCAGTAAAAGCTCTGACACTGCCCTGGCTGCGTGCCTCCTCTACTCTACTCCAGCGGCGTATACAGGACGAGTATCCGTAGACACCTCGGCGTGGAGGCCGAGTAAATCACCCGCTGAGCTGTCTATAGGTGGAGTCAGGGCCCTGCTACTGGCCGCCAGTGTTGGCTCCTCGCCCGTCGCCCTGAGCCTCCCGCTGGTGGCAACAGGTGACAGAGGTCTGCTGTGTGTAGAGCTGACAGCCCCCCTCCCCTCTCAACGCATAGGAACACTTGCTTCATTACCGCCAGACCCTCCAACCCCCCCCCCTTACCTGAGCCGAGAGAGAGAGACGCAGAGACAGACAGACAGAAGCAAAGAGAGACTTTACTGCTGCCACTAAAGTTTGAGAGGAGGCAAAAAGCTCAGTGTGCATCACTCATCTGCTCATGAGTCAACACTCATGATGTCACACGCCGCCGTGCCAGCCTCACACACAACTATACTGTATTACCAAATTCGTATAAAAGACCTTATTTATTAAAGAAAGGGGGGAGAGTCGGCTCTTTTTCCATGCAGTGGACTGAGCTGTACCTCCCAGAGAGCCCCGACTGTTAAACCATCGTGCCACAAACAACCTGCTAAAAACACTTAGAGTATTTCTCCCAAACAGAAATAAACACGCGCCAATTAGTGTTCTTATTTTTGGAACTGTTGGAGCTGCCAGAGGAGTTGAAAATATAACGGACCAGACGTGGCCTGACACGGAGGAGAGGAGGGAGGCCTGCGAGTTTCAGCCTCCTCTCTGTGTGTGTGGACGTCCAGGAGCTGCTGCAGCTATCAAGTCTGTACATCGTGCTCAGGGATATTTTGCGTCCATGAAATGAATCCTCACGCTGGAACAATAGCACCAGTATTATCCAGCAGAGAGAGAGAGAAAGAGAGAGAGAAAGAGAGAGAGAGATGAATTCACATGAGGACAGGTCATCTTGATTTATGAAGTGTGAATTAGGAGCTGAGAGTTTGAGACCAAGGTGGGGTTGGGTGGGTGTTGGTGGAGGGGGGTTGCATGGCACAAACAGCCGTCTGTGTTGGAGGGGGGCTGGAGACACGACGACCTCCCGTCACACCCCCCCAACCTCCACCTCCACCACCACCACCAGCTCCACGCTCTGACTCCCGGCCTGTTAGCCCGTTCTCAGGAGCTTCTGGCACGGCTGCAGCGTTGGCTCCTGATGATCCGTAGAAATCCAGCCGGATCGCCGCGCAGGGATCAGCGCCTCAGCACTGGGCAGGGGGCGTTTAAATCCGCCAAATGCCCCCTGCTAGCCGCGGCAGACGCCTGCGAGCTGCTGTGTTTCTTTTACGGTTGTCAGGCTTCATTTATGTCACACGACAGGTTGATGGAGTGCTGAGTCATCCATCAGGAGCTCAGGTGTTTACTTTTATTCTAGTAAAATAAAGACTGATCTATAAGTGCTGAGTGCTTGTATGTGAGCCAACATGGCTATGTAAGACAGACGCTTTATGTTGGCTTTGGGGACTTTAAGTCCAAACTGGCCAGAGTTTGAACAGTAAAGCTGATGTATTAAAATGAGTGTTATTGACATGGATTTACCTACAAGCTGTGGTTAATGTGGGAAATGTCTGGAATATGTAGAGGAGGCAAAAAAACATGACACTAATTCTTACTTGAGTAGAATAACAGATTAAAAGAGACCCAGGTGAAAGAAGAAGGTTGAACTTGTTACTTAAAGAAAGAACTGGCCCTAAAATGTTCTTATTATACCTCTTTTTGAGGCTCCAAACCGGACCTGAAACTGCCTCGGTTCAAAAAGGGGTATTGGAGATCAGTTGAATGAAAAATCGTCTCCTTCTAAGACATAGGTGAGTCTCTTCATCCACAATGGACTGCGATCAGAGAGTGACAAAGAACCAGGGTTCACAACTTCTATTGGACTTTAAGCATAATCTTGTTGAACATTCACACGCTAACTAACATTACAAAACTATCCACAACAAAAAATAGTGAGTTCACAACGAGCACTGAACAAGAAGGTACGACCATATCCCTGCTAGGATTAGTCAGTTAGCATTAATTTGAGTCTATTTAATTAGGACAAAGCACATTAATCAACATTTCAACAGCATGCCTCAATGTAAATATGCTGGTGTTAGCACAATAGCTAATTCATCCTTAGTCCTACAGCAGGTACTTACATAAAACAACAAGATTTAAAATTAGAGGATAGCATTATTTGCATTAGCATGTTTGCACTATCACATAGACTGTATAAGAAATAGACGTATTATCTGTTTCTGAAGACATAGTTTGAAGCCAATCGATGGCGGGGGCCATATTGGAAATGCTGAACTCAACATACCATCGTCCAAGCTAGATTAAGGTAAAGACCTTTAGCCTTTTCGCTAACAGCTACAAGGTGCCCGCCTGTCAATCAAGTCCGGCATGCCCTTATTTGGGCGAAACTTACAAGTTCAATATCGTCAAAAATAATAAGTTAAAAAAAAATTCCCACCTGAAATGAGCTATTCAAACCCAAACTGGTTTTTTCTACCAGGCTGTAAACATGTTTATTTCTGCTGTAAAGATTGCCTTTTTTTAATTGGTGTGTATGTGGTTTCTGGTACTTCTGGAGCCAGCCTCAAGTGGACACTCTGTGAACTGCAGTTTTTAGCACTTCAGTATTGGACTCATACTTTTGGACCGGAGGTTGCCACTTGCAAAGAACCAGGGTTCCTAACTTCTATCAGACTTTTAAGCACAACCTTGTTGAACAGTCATACGCTCGCTAACACGTATTTACATTAGCATGTTTGCATTACTTCATAGACTGTATAAGAATGGATGTAGTGTCCGTGACGTCACTCGCCACCAATCGTCGGCGGGTGCCATATTGGAAATGCTGAACACGACCTACTTTCATCCGAGTCAGTGTGAGGTAAAGAGGCCTTTAGCCTTTTTTGCTAACAGCTACAGGGTGCCCACCTGTTAATAAAGTCAGGCATGTCCTTATTTGGGCAAAACTCATAAGTTCAATATCGTCAAAAATAATGAGTTATAAAAAAAAACACGAGCAATTCAAACCCAAACTGTTTTTTTCTACCAGGCTGTAAACATGTTTATTTCTGCTGTAAAGATCGGCTTTGTTGAATTGGTGTGTATGTGGTTTCCGGTACTTCCTGAGCCAGCCTCAAGTGGACACTCTATGAACTGCAGTTTTTTGACGTCACTCGCCACCAATCGTCAGCGGCTGCCATATTGGAAATGCTGAACAAGACCTACTTTCGTCCAAGTCAGTGTGAGGTAAAGAGGCCTTTAGCCTTTTTCGCTAACAGCTACAGGGGGCCCACCTGTTAATAAAATCAGGCATGTCCTTATTTGGGCAAAACTCATAAGTTCAATATCGTCAAAAATAATGAGTTATAAAAAAAATCACGAGCTATTCAAACCCAAACTGTTTTTTTGTACCAGGCTGTAAACATGTTTATTTCTGCTGTAAAGATCAGCTTTGTTGAATTGGTGTGTATGTGGTTTCCGGTACTTCTGGAGCCAGCCTCAAGTGGAAACTCTATGAACTGCAGTTTTTAGCACTTCCGCATTGGACTCATACTTTTAGACCGGAGGTTGCTGCTTGCAAAGAATCAGGGTTCCTAACTTCTATCAGACTTTTAAGCACAACCTTGTTGAACAGTCATACGCTCGCTAACACGTATTTACATTAGCATGATTGCATTACTTCATAGACTGTATAAGAATGGATGTAGTGTCCGTGACGTCACTCGCCACCAATCGTCGGCGGGTGCCATATTGGAAATGCTGAACACGACCTACTTTCATCCAAGTTAGTGTGAGGTAAAGAGGCCTTTAGCCTTTTTTGCTAACAGCTACAGGGTGCCCCACCTGTTAATAAAGTCAGGCATGCCCTTATTTGGGCAAAACTTGTAAGTTTAATATCTTCAAAAATAATGAGTTATAAAAAAAATCACGAGCTATTCAAACCCAAACTGTTTTTTTCTACCAGGCTGTAAACATGTTTATTTCTGCTGTAAAGATCGGCTTTTTTGAATTGGTGTGTATGTGGTTTCGGGCACTTCTTGAGCCAGCCTCAAGTGGACACTCTATGAACTGCAGTTTTTTGACGTCACTCGCCACCAATCGTCAGCGGCTGCCATATTGGAAATGCTGAACAAGACCTACTTTCGTCCAAGTCAGTGTGAGGTAAAGAGGCCTTTAGCCTTTTTTGCTAACAGCTACAGGGTGCCCACCTGTTAATAAAGTCAGGCATGTCCTTATTTGGGCAAAACTCATAAGTTCAATATCGTCAAAAATAATGAGTTATAAAAAAAAACACGAGCAATTCAAACCCAAACTGTTTTTTTCTACCAGGCTGTAAACATGTTTATTTCTGCTGTAAAGATCGGCTTTGTTGAATTGGTGTGTATGTGGTTTCCGGTACTTCTTGAGCCAGCCTCAAGTGGACACTCTATGAACTGCAGTTTTTTGACGTCACTCGCCACCAATCGTCAGCGGCTGCCATATTGGAAATGCTGAACAAGACCTACTTTCGTCCAAGTCAGTGTGAGGTAAAGAGGCCTTTAGCCTTTTTCGCTAACAGCTACAGGGGGCCCACCTGTTAATAAAATCAGGCATGTCCTTATTTGGGCAAAACTCATAAGTTCAATATCGTCAAAAATAATGAGTTATAAAAAAAATCACGAGCTATTCAAACCCAAACTGTTTTTTTGTACCAGGCTGTAAACATGTTTATTTCTGCTGTAAAGATCAGCTTTGTTGAATTGGTGTGTATGTGGTTTCCGGTACTTCTGGAGCCAGCCTCAAGTGGAAACTCTATGAACTGCAGTTTTTAGCACTTCCGCATTGGACTCATACTTTTAGACCGGAGGTTGCTGCTTGCAAAGAATCAGGGTTCCTAACTTCTATCAGACTTTTAAGCACAACATTGTTGAACAGTCATACGCTCGCTAACACGTATTTACATTAGCATGATTGCATTACTTCATAGACTGTATAAGAATGGATGTAGTGTCCGTGACGTCACTCGCCACCAATCGTCGGCGGGTGCCATATTGGAAATGCTGAACACGACCTACTTTCATCCAAGTTAGTGTGAGGTAAAGAGGCCTTTAGCCTTTTTTGCTAACAGCTACAGGGTGCCCCACCTGTTAATAAAGTCAGGCATGCCCTTATTTGGGCAAAACTTGTAAGTTTAATATCTTCAAAAATAATGAGTTATAAAAAAAATCACGAGC
This sequence comes from Notolabrus celidotus, assembly GCF_009762535.1. NCBI lineage: Eukaryota > Metazoa > Chordata > Actinopteri > Labriformes > Labridae > Notolabrus > Notolabrus celidotus. The sequence goes on from NC_048291.1 coordinate 3,882,079, forward strand.
TATTCAAACCCAAACTGTTTTTTTCTACCAGGCTGTAAACATGTTTATTTCTGCTGTAAAGATCGGCTTTTTTGAATTGGTGTGTATGTGGTTTCGGGCACTTCTTGAGCCAGCCTCAAGTGGACACTCTATGAACTGCAGTTTTTTGACGTCACTCGCCACCAATCGTCAGCGGCTGCCATATTGGAAATGCTGAACAAGACCTACTTTCGTCCAAGTCAGTGTGAGGTAAAGAGGCCTTTAGCCTTTTTCGCTAACAGCTACAGGGGGCCCACCTGTTAATAAAATCAGGCATGTCCTTATCTGGGCAAAACTCATAAGGTCAATATCGTCAAAAATAATGAGTTATAAAAAAAATCACGAGCTATTCAGACCCAAACCGTTTTTTTGTACCAGGCTGTAAACATGTTTATTTCTGCTGTAAAGATTGCCTTTTTTTAATTGGTGTGTATGTGGTTTCCGGTACTTCTGGAGCCAGCCTCAAGTGGACACTTGATGAACTGCAGTTTGTAGCACTTCCGCATTGGACTCGTACTTTTAGATTGAAGTTTGCTGCTTGCAAAGAATCAGGGTTCCTAACTTCTATCAGACTTTTAAGCACAATCTTGTTGAACAGTCATACGCTCGCTAACATTATAAAACTATACACAACGAGCACTGAACATGAACATATGAGCGTGTCCCTCCTAGGATAAGTAAGTTAGCGTTAGCATTAATGTATTTACAAGTTCATAGACTGTAAAAAAATTGATGTAATGTCCGTGACGTCACTCGCCACCAATCGTCAGCGGGTGCCATATTGGAAACGCTGAACACGACCTACTTTCGTCCAAGTTAGTGTGAGGTAAAGAGGCCTTTAGCCTTTTTTGCTAACAGCTACAGGGTGCCCACCTGTTAATAAAATCAGGCATGTCCTTATTTGGGCAAAACATGTAAGTTTAATATTGCCAAAAATAAGGAGTTATAAAAAAATTCACCCCCCGTACAGTGTGTGCCGATAGAGAAATGAGCTATCCAGACCGAAGCTGTTTTTTGAATCAGGCTGTAAACATGTTGATGTCTGCTGCAAAGATCGTCTTTTTTGAACTGGTGTGTATGTGGTTTTGGGCACTTCTGGAGCCAGCCTCAAGTGGACACTCTATGAACTGCAGTTTTTTGACGTCACTCGCCATCAATCGTCAGCGGCTGCCATATTGGAAGTGCTGAACAAGACCTACTTTCGTCCAAGTTTGTGTGAGGTAAAGAGGCCTTTAGCCTTCTCGCTAACAGCTACGGGGTGCCCACCTGTTAATAAAATCAGGCATATCCTTATTTGGGCAAAACTTATAAGTTTAATATTGCCAAAGATAAGGAGTTATAAAAAAATTCACCCCCCGTACAGTGTGTGCCGATAGAGAAATGAGCTATCCAGACCGAAGCTGTTTTTTGAACCAGGCTGTAAACATGTTTATTTCTGCTGCAAAGATCGTCTTTTTTGAATTAGTGTGTATGTGGTTTCTGGTTGTTTCCACAGCCAGCCTCTAGTGGATGCTCAATGAACTGCAGTTTTTAGCACTTCTGCATGTGCTTCACATTTGAAGACCAGAGTTTGCCGCTTGCATTAGCATCATAGCACTATCATTCACATTTGCATTGTTGCTTTAGCAGTAACTTGTACACTTCCACATCAATATCATCAGGACTTGTACCGGTCCAGGACCAGGAAGCGTGCCAGTAACATCTCTGCAGACCCCTCACAACCTGGACACTCACTTTTCAAACTCACTCTTCAAATTCTTTGTATTGCACTCGTTCCTTTTGTACTTATATATATATTTTTTATTAGTTGTGAATAAAGTTCTTTCTGATTCTGATTATTTGTTAGGATACAGTACTGCTAAGTAATCGAAACGTCTGAAAACAACCTTTTAATTTAGCAGCATATGTAAGGAGGAGAATCATCATCATCAAAATGTACATTAGTCTGGGAAAAAAAAGTGCTTTTCAAGACTTTAAAATATTGATTTAATAAACAGTTCTGCAGAAAGGAGCCAAAGACAGAGCACAAATACTTAAAAGTACTCACAGTAATGGAGTTTGGACCCAACGCCAAAATGTAGAACACTTAGACTAAGCCGTCATTTCTTCAAATGTACTGGAACTTAACATTAAGCAACACAAATTAGAATCTTTCTACCAGAATATCTCAGCAGGCATCAATGTTGAATTGAACAGACTTTTGAAGGTAGAAAGTAAAACAACTTGATCATATTTTCCCTTCACTTTCTCCTGAAGTCAATCAAGGTGACATATAGGAGTCGTGTAACTTGTGTCACACCTTAAAGCTCCTCTGTCACCTGTATGCCTGAACTGCAGCTTCAGTCTCAGGAGGAGTAATCATCGGGCTGTTTGCTCTGAGTTTGGGTTTTATGACTTTGTTTGGATGCAGAGTTTGTGTCTGTGAAAGGTTTTATGGAGGAATGGAAGGAACACACACTCACACACCAGGCTCTGAGCATCGACTCTGCAACCTGTGGGAAAAATGAGCTAAATAAAGTGCTCGTTAAACCACAGATATTTACAGGGTTTCTCTGCGACCTGTTGATGTGTCTGCAAAGATTTACATAAAAAGGTTTGACCTAAAAACTGAATCATTCTGCAGCAGGATTTTTGACTTTTTCTTTTTGTTGCAAATTTTGGGGTAAAGTTCAATAAAATGTATTTCCTTACTGAAGCCAGCAGACATAAAACAGGCATGCTGTGATGGTCGTGACTTAATTCCTGTGGGCAAATATACCTTGCGTTGTTGTTTTGTCACTGACAGGCTCAGATTGTTATTCTAAAGGCGCTATCACACTAGATAATCCACCCTGTGCCCGTGAAATAACACATAGCAGCTCTCCTGCTCTATCATAAGGGTAAAGTAGGGTGAGACGGAGCCTAGAACGCCCATTGTCCCAAATTAGGTGTCCCAAAGCGTTGAAAACGTTATCTTAAAGAGCTCATAGTGCCCTATTACCCCTCTAGAACTCTACGCTCCCAACATGCAGGCTTGCTAGTTGTACCTAAAATCTCTAAAAGTAGTATGGGAGGTAGAACCTTTAGTTATCAGGCCCCTCTCCTTTGGAGTCATCTACCAGTCAGGGTCCGGGAGGCAGACACCCTCTCTACTTTTAAGAGTAGGCTTCAAACTTTCCTTTTTGATAAAGCTTATAGTCAGAGCTGGATCAGGCTTGGACCAGCTTTTGTTATGCTGCTATAGGCTTAGACTGCCAGGAGAACTGGCGCACTGACACACTGGGATCCTAGCTCACCCCCTTCCCCCCAACCCCTTCATCACTTACTTTAACTCTCCCTGTCCCATTAAAGTTACTAACCATAGACCTTTCTGGAGTCCCTGAGCTCCCTTGTCTCGTAGGTTCCTCTGAGCTGCCATAGACGTCCTCCTGCTGCGGACGATCTGGACTCCAGCGGCAACAGCTTCTACAACTCGTCTCATCTCTATCACCTCTCTCTCTTACTCCCCTCTGTCTGTCTTTCCAGACCCAAGTCTGTCTCAGCAGATTGCTGTCTAACATGAGTCTGGTCCTGCTGGAGGTTTCTGCCTGTTAAAGGAAGTTTTCCTCACCACTGTAACTAGCTAAATACTGCGATGTGCAATGCTCATGATGGATTAAGGTGGGGTCAGACTGAGTCTTACCCTGTCTTGAAGTTGGGTCTCTGTTCATAATTTAACATAGAGTGGTCTAGACCTCCTATGTTTGTAAAAGCGTCTTGAGATAACGTTTGTTGCGATTTGGCGCTATACAAATAAAGATTGATTGATTGAAAACTTGACCCTGGAGGGGAATTGCCTAAAACAAGAAGAGCAATTTTGGCAACCTATTTATTTTAAAGATATTAACATGATCAATAAAAGAGATTGGCATTAAAATCAATTCATTATGTGATTTTATTACCCAGCTTTCTTACTCCTCTGTGTTCAGTACTTGATTCTGATTGGTCACTTTTTTAAGTTATATTTTGGGCTTTTTCTCCTTTTATTGACAGGACAGCTGAAGAGAGACAGGAAATGTGGGGAGTGGAGAGTGGGGGTAGACATGCAGTGAGTGGTAATCAATTCTGCATTACAGCAACGTTAGAGACAAGCAAATCACACACTTGAAGAGCGAACATTTTACATCTGCTTTTTGACACTGAGGCAAAAACGTCACTTTCCGTTAGCGTGCTAATTTCCTAGATGAAACAATACGGATAGTTTTCGTTATTGGAGCAATCCAGGCAACAGCAGCAGATTGTTCTGATCCAATTTCATTGCTCTTGGTGGCCTTCGAATGGGATTGTGATCAATTGAGCAGAATAATGTACTTTCACTCTCTGCATCTGGGTGTCTTGCTTAGTTTTTGTAATCTTGTTTATTGTTTTTTGACTATCTGTGTTATCTCAACTGACTCCCAGAAATGTAATTTATGTTGTTATAATGAATTCTTATTTTATTTAACCTTTATTTAACCAGGTGAGTTAATTGAGAACCAATTCTCATTTGCAATAACGACCTTGTACTGTATTTTTCTACAATTTTAAAAGAAACCCAATAAAAAGACAAAAGCCTTCACCTGTTGCAAACCTCTCCAACGCTTCAGATTCCTCCACTCAGTTCAGTCAAAGGCCTCCTCTGCATCCATGGAAAGAAAATGTTGAGTTCCTTGTTTTCATAAAGGAGGTTTAACACCATGCTGATATTATGAAAAGCCGGTCCTCTCTGGATGAAGGCATGTTGGTTAAGTGATAACTACACAAAGCTGCTTTTGCTGCCTGTGTTCAGCACTGACATGAGTTTGTGTGACACACAGTCAACGTGATCCTTTCCTGGATTTAGAGATAGCTCTTTTGTTTAGTAACGGTTGAATCAGTTCTTTTAAATTCTTTATAAAACTCTCTTGGAAGACCGTCTGGATCAATCGGCGTTCCCCTTTTCCTGCTAGTGATGTCTTCTGAAAGCTTGTTTTCTCTTCCAGTGTTGTCTAGATTTTTAAGGGGACCATTCAGATCAGAGAGGGGGGAAATTCAAAGAGCTTAAAAGCAGTTCTTGTCAGTTTGAGTATTTATTTTAGGATGTATGAAGTTTCTCATGAAACATTATTTATTTATGGAGGTCATTTTTGCTCTATCTTCAATTGCAATGCATTAGCAGCTGTTTCAGATTGATATGCCCAGCCATCATGCTTCGATTAAGACACTAAATATGTATGTATATAATGTAATCTAATCCATAACCTCATTTTTTATTATATTAATCTGATAAATGTGCACTCTGGCTTTGGCAAATGTATTTATTTATATCTTGAAATATCACAGAGCCTTTCCTGATTTTATCTGAATTTAATTTAAAGGTGACATATCATGCAAAATTGACTTTTTAATGGTTTTTTGCCTGAAATATGTGTCCCTGGCATGTCTATAAACCCCCCGAGAATGAAAAAAATCCATTCTGCCCCTGTTCTGATTTCTACACCTTTCTGTAAATGTGTCTAAAACGAGCCGTTTCAGACTTCCGTGTTTTTGTTACGTCACAACAATATCCGGTCTATCACGGAGTCAGAGCTCGGAGCTTGTTCAGCCCATAGACTGTATAAAATAATACTGAATCCTTCACCCGTTTTTCCTTACCTGCACACGTGTGTGCTAACAAGGAGCTTAGGAGGGAGGCATGCTAGTTGTAGGCTGTCTTAATAAACACAAAGGTCGGTTTTACTCCCCACGTCTGCAGATTTGAAGATCTAGTGGATGATTTTTATTTATCATGGATAAGTGCTAGCGCTAGTTAGCATAGCTACATAGCTACATGTCGTAGCTGTAGCTGTGTACCAAGACACACGTCGACACACTGACAAATAAAACAACAAGAAACACAGAATCTGTGACCAATCCTTCAGAAAAGGTCCTGCTGCCTTTCTGGCAGAGGTCGGTTTTACTCCCCACGTCTGCAGATTTGAAGATCTAGTGGATGATTTTTATTTATCATGGATAAGTGCTAGCGCTAGTTAGCATAGCCACATAGCTACATGTTCGTAGCTGTGTACCAAGACACACGTCTACATACTGATAAATAAAACAACAAGAAACACTAAATCTATGACCAATCGTTCAGAAAGTTCCTGCTACAGGCGCCTCTTTGTCAGGATCAGATTCAGAGGGTTGAAGTAACGCGATCTCTGAGCAGCTGTGTATATTCAGCCAACATGTATACATTAGATCAACGTGTTGGAGAGCCGAGGCACATCCACTTCCGGAGGGGGCGTGGTCAGAGGGAAAACAGACTGTTCTGATGAGGACTGAAGAAGTGGGTTTTTCAGGCAGACCAAAATCTGATTTCAAAGTGTTTTTTTGAGCATAAACTTTAAAGACATGTTTTGGGGACCTCTTAGACCAATATATATTGATGAAAAAAGCGTGATATGTCCCCTTTAATTCCACTTTATCCATCTTAAGAAATATATTTTAAATTATTTGCTTCATTTAGAGTTCTTTTAGGGGAATTTTCTGTCTTTTAAAATATGTTTTATTCCTTTAGCTTGACTTGTGTGGTTTTATAAACTGCCTGTTTTATTTTGCTGCCCATGAAGCACTGAAAAGTGTTTTACAAATAAAGTTATTCAAAAAATATTATTGTACTTCTTTGTAAAGAAAGTATTTTTACTATTTTTTTAGATTTCTATATAATTGTCCCCACTGTCTTGTTGTTAAGTACCAGTGTTCCAATCACCATGTCAAATTCCTTATGTGTGTGAGTGTGAGCTTGGCAATAAAGCTTTCTTTATTCTTGATTCTTGATTCTTGATATGTCAAAATTGTTCCAAGAATTAAAAACACCAGAATGACCCTTTAAATGTTAACACAGCACAGAAATAGCGTGACCTGCGAGAATGCAAATCAGCTGTTTGACTCATAGTCAACCGTCAGAAGCCGCAATTAATTTCAATTAAGCTCACAGCAGGAGTGATTATTGGGATTGTGTGGGAATGGAAAAAAAAAAAAGAAGAAAAGAAAAAAAGCGCTAAACAAACTGGCAAGTTGCACACCTCCCCGAGTGCCAGAGTAAACAGAACAGCACCCTCTTCATGCCTGTGTGTATTCAGCTTGGCAATGTGGCTTCAATTAGCATGAGGTGTGAAACAGTGAACTGAGGAGAGATAAAGTGTGTGAGAGGTGTGTGTGTGTGGGTGTGTGTGATTTCTGATTGGCTCTGTAACTGTTCTCTGTCATTGATAACTTCAGCTCAGAGTAGAGCTGGGCGATATTGAAAATTCAGGGTTTCCAAAGCGTCCTGGAAAACCTGGACAACAGTTGACCAGGTTTTCAGTGCTGGAAAACACACAGGAGAAAAAGTTAAATGTCCTGGAAAATTATTTCAACATGACTGCATGAGACCTGACAAGGTTAAAAAAAAAACACCCCCATTCAACATTTGTGGCCATTTTTGTCATTCAGTCCTATTTAGTTCAATTAATGAACTGATCCTCTATCTATCTATCTATCTATCTATCTATCTATCTATCTATCTATCTATCTATCTATCTATCTATCTATCTATCTATCTATCTATCTATCTATCTATCTATCTATCTATCTATCTATCTATTTATTAATTTATTTCAATAAGGCAGCTTCCAGATTCCTTTGCTGGCTCTTTTGTTTTTTACTCATCTAATTTAATATTTTTTGAGAAAAGAGAAAGCTGAGATGTTGCCCATCATTGTTACTTGGTTGCACTAATAAAATGAAGTGCTGTACATCTGTAGTTGCATTATCCTGTAATCAATTTGCCATCATTTTTAAGCATGTAAGAGATGATTTCATGGATAGCCATAGACTGCACGTCTTTCAATGTAGACTTCCACTGAGAGGAACATATTAGACTATTCAGGAACTAAATTAAGAACTCAATTTAGACTGTCACACCAGCTTGATCATCACTGAAAATGTCCTGGAAAATGATCTCTGGAAAAGAGTGGGAACCCTGAAATTATGTTATCACCATAAATATCAAATCATTATTTCATTTAAATTTAAAGGCAGATTTTTGGTCCAGAGTGAAAGTTGAAGACAGTTTGTTAGCTTGTATCTGGGATTTAGTTTTCTGATAAGCATCTTGAATCCATCATTTCTGACGGTGCTAACGAAAGCAAATTATATCACGATAATTATCGTTATCGATTTATCGCCCAGCCCTAGCTCAGAGCTTCTTAATCTGAGAAATAAAGCTTTGAAAGTCTGCTCAGATGATTTGTCTCACCTGAAGCAGACTTTTAAACAGATGTGTCGCAAGTATTCACATTCATTCCTCAAGTAGAAGTATAGATACTAGGGTTTAAAAAGACTTCTGTAGAAGTTGAAGTATCAGCTCAAGCTTTTTACTGAAGTAAGAGTGTAAAAGTTCTGGTTCCAGAACTACTTAAAGTGTAAAAGTAAAAGTAATGCAAGGGGAAAATGCCATTAAGGACAAAAGCTTAGGCTGCGCCGCAGGGGCCTATAGTGCACGACCCCACCTCCCCCAAAAAAACATTTCTCTAAAGGCCATAATGACTATAATGTTATATTAATATTTTAATGTTGAAATATTTGGGTTGCACCTGTTTCAGCTGCGTTCATGCCCATTGAAAATTAAGGCATTTTAGCATAATGCAAATACATTAGAGCAGGGGTTCTCAGGGACCCCTTACAGGTGAGACATTTATTCCAAGGACCCCTAATTGTAACATAGATCAAGCACATGCCTTCAACCATTTGCACTCTTAGATGCCCTTGGAACTATTTGTATTGTAAAACTTAACAATCTTAATACTTCAGACCTGTACCATAGTGATAAACAGATAACACTTTAATTTGAATCATGTGAATACCACTTGTATACTTTAAAACAGAGGGTCATTTCATTCCTTGTGGACTCAACATGACAGCATTTATACTTAAATTAACAGTAGCAAGACTGGCATATCCCTTCGAGCCACTAAATGGTATCCTAACAATGGTATATATGCTGTTTTTAATGACACAGCACAATTTTATGTATTATTATTATTTATTAGAAATGTTTTTTTATTATTTCACGGACCCCCATGCTATGGTACATGGACCCCCAGGGGTCCCAGGACCCCACTTTGAGAACAACTGCATTAAAGAACCATATATGTGTACTACTGAGCATTAACGGGTTTCATGAAGGGGAAGATATGAAGACTAGTCAGTCCCTCCAGGAAGTTGCGATTTCGCGATCGCAACTATCAACGCAAATTCAACCAATCAGCGCGATTTTTTCGCGGCCTTGCAATTTTACACAATCACCGCAACTTTCCCGCAAATTTGACCAATTACCTCAATCTCAGCCCCTGTGCGTCATCGGTTTTGTCATCAATTTGACTTCCTTGGAACATAAAAGTAAGTCCTCACTTGATCGGCACTTTTCAACAACAAAACACGCAGGGAGAACGGGTGAAAAGAGGGGACAGCAGGCAGGACAAGTGACCACGACCACGTTGTTATTTATAGATTGAGGAGCTCAGTGTTAGCTTGGTCTCTACCTGCAGCAGGTGTGCTTTATGAACCAGCTCTCCTCACCTCCATGCATCTGTCTCATCTTCATTGAGGATTTTTACCCCCCGGTGTGCGTTAGTGACAAAGACACAACCGGGGGGACGTCTGTTTCATATTTGACGTTTGATGTTGTTGCCGTGGTTACCGTAAAAAGCTCTGCATCTACAGCTTGATTTAATCCAGTTTGGTGATACATCAGACACATTCAGTAAGTTTTGATCAACTCCTAGTCATCAAAGATGCAGATTCATTTCAGAGTGCCGTGAACTGCCTGTGCGTCTGTAGCTGCGAGGTGCATTCAGGGACCGTCGTAAATGTGCACTACAGTCTCTTCATGGCATTTTTCTGTGAATCAAGAGAATCAAAATACAGTCAGTGGCCACATCAAGAATGCTTTCTAAAAACAACTGTATTTTAGCAGATTTACTTGCCCCTGAGATGTTATTGGGGGGAAAAAAGCAACAAAAAAAAAATCGCGACTTCAGGCTTTTTGGGCAATCACAAAAAAAGACCAGCGAAATCCTGGAGGGACTGACTAGTTGCCTATAAGTATTGTAATGGTGCTAAAAAGTCTAACTTGACAGGCATGTTATCAATAAACTTTATTAGAATGTCAGTGTACAGAAATGTGTTTTTTTTAAAGATGACAAGCCGGAATGAAAACAAGCCAAAATGAAACAGGAGTAACGAGGCTATTTTAAAAAGTAAGGAGTAGAAAGTACAGATAATTGGATGCAGCAGTAGCACAGTCCATAGGGACTTGGCTTGGGAACTGAAGGGTCGCCGGTTCGAGTCCCAGTATGGACAAAGTTTGGCAAGTGGACTGGTGGCTGGAGAGGTGCTGGTTCACTTGCCTGGGTTCCCTTGAGCAAGGCACCGGACCCCCAACTGCTCTGGGATGTGCTGGTTGATGGCAGCATCCTTACACTGACATCTCTCCCTAAGCATGTTCACTGCATATGTGTGCTTGATTGTGTGCATATACCAAAAAAAGACTGTATGTGTAGCATGTCTAAAAATAGCACAAGTGAAAAAATTGAATTTCCCCCCTGGGGATTAATAAAGTACCTTTCTTTCTTCTTCTTCTTCTTCTTCTTCTTCTTGAAAATGTAAGGAGTAGAAGTAAAAAGTCTGCTGGAAAATAATTACTCCAGTAAAGTACAGATACTCAAAATTTCTACTTAAAGCTGCTGTGAGGAACTTTTGTTTTGTATCAATTCTGGCGCCCCCCCTGTGGACAAAGTGATACCTCTTATCTCTTGTCCTATACATGCAAAAGTAGTGTTTTCAACAAAAGCCTCATCCTGTTGTGTTCAAACGTCAACATTATCAGGCAATGTGATTATTTTCCATGAAAACAGTCAAAGAAAGGCTGTTTCTGAAGCAAGATATCCATCATCTGGTCTGGCACCTACCCCCCCCAGGGCGGTTTCAGGCATTAAAAATGACAACAGAGAAGGTGTCAGTGTTGCTGCTGATGGACTTGTTTGCTATTGAAGGTCATAAAGAGGCATCAGTATCATTTTCAGTCTGTTTCTCAACCAGTTCAAAACTCCTCACAGGGCCTTTAAGTAAGGTAACAAAGTATTTATACTTCGTTAAAGTATCTCCGCTCTGTTTGTGGCTTTCTCTTGCATGCATGAAACTCATCCCAGCCACTGAGTCCTCCTCTCTGCTGTGCCTGTTTCTACCTGAGCGTGCCGTTTCTTGGTTCCACCGCTGAAGCCCTCTGCCAAGAGAGAAGTCTGCTTTTCTTCACTAAATGAGAAATCAGCAGGGAAGTCTACAAAGACCGGCGCTCTGCTCAAACAAGGGGATTCATTTTAAACACATATCCTTAAGCGCAGGTTTTAAACGTCTTCTAGGGGACCAGACCCTGTTTTTAAAAAAAGGTTATTACATCGGCAGGTTTTATTAGCCGACAGGAGCTGTGTTTGTCTTACTCAAGAATAAAAAATAAAAAAAACCTCCTCAATTATGCAGGCGTCTGTCTCAAGTACAACCTGTCATTTTAAGGAGGAATATTTCACTATCGAAATGTTCCTGTGGTAAAACAGTAGGAAGGGATTAGAAGAAACAAAAACAACTCGGCGTTAAATGAGCCTGGCAATCCTGATGACCTTTAATGAGAACCATATTTGGACTTGAGCAGAGCGGCCAGGTTAGACATGAAATATTCCAAAGTGTAAAACATAAGTGAACATGTCAGCTTGCCTTTGAATGTTCCTCAAGTGTGCAATGGAGCTCTTTTCAGGGTAATTCCTTTAATAATAAACCTGGACCATTTTACTCATTTTGGGAGTCTAGTGACTCAATGCTACAGAAACTGTGAGAGGCTGTGGGGAAATCTTTAACTGCAAATGCACCTGATCAAAGAACGTTCTTGTCTGTGTCCCTGAAAGGATCCCTTCTGACATAGACCTTTTTTTTTTAAAGAGCTAAAGGTGGCATATCATGCAAAATTGACTTTTTAATGGTTCTCTACCTGAAATATGTGTCCCCGTCTACAAACCCCCAGAGAATGAAAAGAATCCATTCTGCCCCTGTTTTGATTTCTCCACCTTTCTGTAAATGTGTGCTGAAACCAGCCGTTTCAGTTTTCAGTGTTCTTGTTAAGTCACAACAATATCCGGTCTGTAACAGGAAGTCAGAGCTCAGAGCTTGTTCAGCCCATAGACTGTGTAAAATACAACTCAACCCCTCCTCCGTTTTTCATTCCCTGCACACATGTGTGCTAACAAGGAGCTTAGGAGGGAGGCATGCTAGTTGTAGGCTGTCTTAATAAACACAAAGGTCGGTTTTACTCCCCACGTCTGCAGATTTGAAGATCTAGTGGATGTTTTGTATTTTTCATGGATAAGTGCTAGCGCTAGTTAGCATAGCCACATAGCTACATGTCATAGCTGTAGCTGTGTACCAAGACACACGTCTACATACTGACAAATAAAACAACAAGAAACACTAAATCTGTGACCAATGGTTCAGAAAGGTCCTGCTGCCTTTCTGGTAGAGGTTGGTTTTACTCCCCACGTCTGCAGATTTGAAGATCTAGTGGATGTTTTGTATTTTTCATGGAAAAGTGCTAGCGCTAGTTAGCATAGCCACATAGCTACATGTCGCAGCTGTAGCTGTGTACCAAGACACGCGTCGACATACTGACAAATAAAAACAACAAGAAACACTAAATCTGTGACCAATGGTTCAGAAAGGTCCTGCTACAGGTGCCTCTCCATCAGGATCAGATTCTGGATCAGATTCAGAGGGCTGAAGTAAAGCGGGTCTGTGAGCAGCCAACATGTAAACATTAGATCAACGTGCTGGAGAGCCGAGGCCACATCCACTTCCTGAAGGGGCGTGGTCAGAGAGAAAACAGACTGTTCCGAGCAGGGCTGAAGAAGAGGGTTTTTCAGGCATGCCAAAATCTGATTTCAAAGTGTTTTTTTGAGCATAAACTTTAAAGACATGTTTTGGGGACCTCTTAGACCAATATATGTTAATGCTTCTTTGAAATCAGTAACTGAAATAACTTCAGTCTCCTTACATCAACCAAACTCCACTGTCGCTCGTTTCAGCTGTGTTTACACTCTGCTTCCAACGTCTTTAAGCCCCGCCTACCTCTCACCCTGCGACATGATTTGCTGTTCAATGACGTCTTCTTCTTCTTCTGTCTAAAATTTGGTGGCAACTCGTGTTTAAGGCTTACTGACACCCCCTCCCTTTGAGTGGTTGGGGGGTGTAATTACATGTTTATATATATCAGATTTTTAAGATAAGATAAGATATTACTTTATTGACCCCCCGGGGGGGAAATTCAGTTGTTACAGTTTCAATAAGTAAAATGAAATAAAATTTGATAAAATAAAATGAAATAAAATAAAATGAAATAAAATGAAATAAAATGAAATAAAATAAAATGAAATAAAATAAAATGAAATAAAATGTAATAAAATGAAATAAAATGAAATAAAATAAAATAAAATGAAATGAAATAAAATAAAATAAAATGAAATAAAATGAAATAAAATGAAATGAAATAAAATGAAATAAAATAAAATAAAATGAAATAAAATGAAATAAAATGAAATGAAATAAAATAAAATGAAATAAAATGAAATAAAATGAAATAAAATGAAATAAAATTAGATAAAATAAAATAAAAATGAAATAAAACAAAATAAAATGAAATAAAATGAAATAAAATAAAATGAAATGAAATAAAATGAAATAAAATAAAATGAAATAAAATGAAATAAAATGAAATAAAATAAAATAAATGTAATAAAATGAAATTAAATGAAATTAAATGAAATGAAATTAAATTAAATTAAATTAAATTAAATAAGATAAAATGAAATGAAATAAAATGAAATAAAATGAAATAAAATAAAATGAAATAAAATAGAATAAAATTAAGATAAAATACAATTTAGATATATGCAATGTCACAAATGGAATTTAGATTAAATAGCAGTAATTACAGGCAGTATTAAAAATGTTTTAGTAGTGACAGGTTGACATTATTGAACATTTATTATATTTATTTTGAAAAAAATTATATTACGATAATTATGGTTATCAAATTATCGCCCAGCCCTATTTAATGGTACTCCCTGCCTTTGGTCATTTGTTGGCGTGCTTATCGTGCGGCCCGTGTCTGTAAATTATAAGTATTACTTTCTAAATTTCTGCAGATAATAAGGATACAAAAATTACCTCTGTTGTCATCCTGCTGACTTTAGTTTGTGTCCTCTTTGTGCCGTTTTAGAGTCAGGTTAACATCACTGTCGTCTCTCAGATTTTCCTGGATTATTCAACTCTGTGAGTTAATTTTACATAATTTACTGTTGAAATGATTTCTAGACACACATAGTTAACCCCCCAAAAGGGTCTTATCTTTGTAGGGATCCTTTCTGTGACACTTTCAAACACTTAGAAGAAAACTCTGAGCCTGTCAGTCACAAAAAGAATGAACTTTTGGATGATGTCTGATGACAGGGTGCATTTATCCATATATACTTTGCAGCTCCTTTTCACAGATGCAGTCTTGGTGTTGATTTTGAACTGCATTATGCTTTAAAAATCAACATTTTCTTGCGTGTTTAATGTTCTTTAAGAGGCTGACAAGAGGTTTATATATGTCTGCGTGTGCGAGCCGTTTACTCTGCACCGTCCCACATGTGAATGCTGGATTGAGCCGATCTGTCAGCCGTTTTTTGGGGGCTCAATATTTATGATACATGCTGGTCAGATGAAAAATATAAGGGTGACATTTTCCAGACTTTTCACCATCATTTGACCGTAAACTAAATGAGTCGTGTGCTTCGAGCGCTTGTGTGAATTAGCTCATTCAAAATGAAACAGAGATGCATTTATCTAAAGCGGATGGTTTATGGCTGATGTAGCAGCTGGCTAAGTTCTTCCATTAAATTATTTTTTCAAAGAATGATTCTCTGAGCTTGAGTTTAGACAGGTTCGCAAATTGTGATACTTTCCATGGCTTGCTGCTTAGTTGAGCGTTGTTTATTTGGGCGCTAATTTGGCCGGCTTTATTGAGAGGCTCGCTGTGGCAGCGTTACAGGCAGAAATATTGTCCCACTTGAGTTGGACACGAGTTGTAAATACGCTGCAAAAAGTGTACTTAACAGGCCGTTTCATTTCATATTCAGGCTGTAAATCCTGCTGTCCATCCAATAAGTGAGACGTTCTGGTGACTGGGTGATAAGGTTGACCTTTTCTCATGTGAAGAGTGTGATTTAGTTAATGTTACGCCGTCTCAGATCATCCTACCTTAAAAAACAACTTTCAGGCAACACATTTTTGAAGAAATTTGAACATACTTCATTCTCCTCATGTTTGTCCTTGTATGCTTTGGCCTTCAGAAACTGAAGTGATGGGAAGTCCGGCTCTTTTCAGAGAGACGGCTCTTTTGACTCGTCTCCTAAAGAAGAGCCGGCTCTTTCGATTCCCCAACAGCTCTTAATTTAGGATCTTTTGTAGCCGAATATTTTATTAATATAATTATTAATAATTTTGTGCATTTATTCTGTTACAAAACCATTCTTACTTTTGTTTAGTATTTTAATCAAACTTTTTTATTGTACAAATCAACAAAAAACTGCAAACATATCCACAGAACAGAACCAGAACCAGACTCAAGCATACAGAACCAGAACCAAACTCAAGAAAAAAAAAAGAACCTGAACCAAGCTCAAGAAAAAAAAAGAACCAGAA
Organism: Notolabrus celidotus; assembly: GCF_009762535.1. NCBI lineage: Eukaryota > Metazoa > Chordata > Actinopteri > Labriformes > Labridae > Notolabrus > Notolabrus celidotus. The sequence goes on from NC_048291.1 coordinate 3,897,883, forward strand.
CCAAACTCAAGAAAAAAAAAGAACCTGAACCAAACTCAAGCATACAGAACCAGAACTAAACTCAAGCAAACAGAACCAGAGCCAGAACCAAACTCAAGAAAACAGAACCAGAACCGAACTCAAGCAAACAGAACCAGAACCAAACTCAAGCAAACAGAACCAGAACCCAACTCAAGCAAACAGACCCAGAACCAAACTCAAGAAAACAGAACCAGAACCGAATCAAGCAAACAGAACCAGAACCAAACACAAGCAAACAGAACCAGAACCGAATCAAGCAAACAGAACCAGAACCAAACTCAAGCAAACAGAACCAGAACCGAATCAAGCAAACAGAACCAGAACCAAACTCAAGTAAACAGAACCAGAACCAACTCAAGCGAACAGAACCAGAACCAAACTCAAGCAAACAGAACCAAAACCAACGCAAGCAAACAGAACCAGAACCAAACTCAAGCAAACAGAACCAGAACTAACTCAAGCAAACAGAACCAGAACCAACTCAAGCAAACAGAACCAGAAACCAACTAAAGCAAACAGAACCAGAACCAAACTAGAGCAAACAGAACCAGAACCAAACTCAAGCAAACAGAACAAGAACTAAACTCAAGCAAACAGAACCAGAACCAAACTCAAGCATAAAGAACCAGAACCAACTCAAGCAAACAGAACCAGAACCAAACTCAAGCAAACAGAACCAAAACCAAACTCAAGCAAACAGAACCAGAACCAAACTCAAGCAAACAGAACCAGAACCAAACTCAGGCAAACAGAACCAGAACCAAACTCAAGAAAACAGAACCTGAACCAAACTCAAGCAAACATTATTAATGTCCTCAGGTTGGCAGCTGTTCCATGAAGTCCAAGCATTCTGCATGTGTTGACGTACATTTTATAAACATAATTAAACTTTGCTTCTTTGACTCTTTAGGATCTCTGCTTGTATTTAAATTCAAGTTTGAAGTTGAATAATCTTTGGCTGCAGAGCTAGAGCTTCTACAAACTGTAAATGACCGGCTGCTGCTCATCCTTTGTTTGAAAGATCCTCACAAGCACGACCCCTTTTTGAGCTTCACTTCCTGTTGAAGGGGATGGTTTCTTTACTTTTTAAGTGAGGTTGTATGAGGCACTTGTCAATAGTAATCATCTTAGCCACAGGGGTGTCCTGTCAGCTCAGCCCCTTTGTTGAGAAAGTGGCCTATACAGCAGACACATCACCTGGACATCAAAATATCTTTAGCTTTCATGACTCATTTGTCTGAGTTAGATTCAATTTTAAACAATCTTTGCATTCCCACTTCAAGTAAATGATTTTAAGATTGAATTATCATCAATTTGGGACCTTTAACCAGATTAAAACGGTCATTAAAACTCAGAATGGACGTCTAAATGTTGAAACAGGTAAAAATAGAGCGGTACTGCCCAACATAGTTTGTCTTATGATGAATTCATAATTAGATTTTCAGTTGTTTTTAATAAATAAGTGTCTCAGAGTCTGGGGAAACTCTGCGCTGGTTCCTCCAGGTTCTTCTAGTCTCCAGCTTAAACTGAGGGATCCAGATGAAAAGGCTCCAACAATCATTCCAACTGTGAGACTGATTTAAGGAAGTCTGGAAAACCGACAGGGGGCGTCTCCTCTCCCTGCCGGCCCCCTCCCTCTCCCTCTCCTCCCTCTCCTCCTCCTCCTCCTCTTCAGCGGTTAAAGAAGGAGGTATTGGGGATCTCCTCCTAGACAACAAACCCACATTCAAAGAGGGGCTCACGAATTACGTCACGCTGCGTGTGGAGGATAAAACTGAGGTCGCGGGTTTCACTCACTCACTGCTGAATCTGTGGAGGAGACACTGGGAGCATCATGCCGAGCCCGCGCGCACGGACTCCGAGGAGACATCTGAGAGTTGCCACTCACTCTGAACTGAAGAAGAGTTTCCACTGATGCTAAATGGAACGAATTCTTTTATTTCAGTTTCGGATTTTCATCATGGGAAAGTGAATTGTTAAGGATCATCAAAGACGTACGTTTGGATACCTCTCACGCGTAATTACGCACAAGACATTGGCCCCTTAGAAGCTCCGTGTGCGCACTGACCTCACCTCTGGACTTGGTGTCATGGATCAACCTCAGCAGTGTGTGGCCATGTACTTACTCGTGCTCTCCCTCGGACTTCTGATGGACAGGGGGATTTGTCAGCACTACTACCTCCTGCGCCCCATCCCGAGTGACAGCCTGCCGCTGGTGGATTTAAAAGAAGACCCGGACCCGGTGTTTGACCCCAAGGAGCGGGATCTTAACGAGACAGAACTGAAGAGCGTGCTCGGGGAGTTTGACAGCCGCTTTTTGTCCGTTTTGACCCCCGTGGAGGACAAATTCACCGGGAACGATGAGCTGGAGGACTTTGACATCCAGAAACCCGGTGGAGTACTCCCGAAGGAGATCCGAGCTGTGGATTTCGATGTCCAGTTCGGCAAGAAGCACAAGCCGAGTAAGAAACTGAAGCGGCGGCTGCAGCAGTGGCTGTGGGCGTACTCGTTCTGCCCGGTCGTGTACACGTGGACCGACCTGGGGAACAGGTTCTGGCCGCGGTTCGTACGCGTGGGCAGCTGCCTCAGCAAGAGGTCGTGTTCAGTGCCGGAGGGGATGGTGTGCAAGCCCGCGAACTCGACCCACCTGACGGTTCTCAGATGGAGGTGCGTGCAGAGGAAAGGGGGACTGAAATGCGCGTGGATACCGGTGCAGTATCCCATAATCACAGACTGCAAATGCTCCTGTTCGAGTTGAAAAAATAAAGACTGAAAATAAATTATAAGCTTAACATTTTTGTGATTCTTTCTCACGTGCACTACCGAGTGTAGGAATGTATTTTCTGTATATGCGGTGCCATGCAGTTCTATATAGCTCCCTGTACAAAGTCAGTATTATTTTGTAACCAGAGTCTACTTTATTTGTGGAGAGTATTGGTTCTATATTTTGTATTTATGGAGATATGGCGCACAGAGCCACGTAAGGACATGCTGCTTTGTTCCATGTTTGGATGAAGCAAATCGACCTCAGAGTGGATTATTGACACTGCCATGTATCTGTGACGTGTTTTATCCTGTAAATTAAGGACATGTGTTTATTTATTCTTTATATTCGTACAATAAAACGACACTGAAACGACTTGAAATGCTTTTCTTTTCTTTCTTTGGGTCACTTTTACGCGGTCACCTGCCTCACTGCGCGCCAAGTGTCACGCTAACACCATTTTACGCATCACCTACTTATTACAATCATGCACTTATACACTGCTCCATGGTGTCAGGGTTAATCCGTATTAACATTTGTGTCATAACACTTTGACAAAACATGGTTTAGTTATCAAGTGGAGGTGTTTGGAAATAGATACGTCTGATTAAAATAGAACATTCATGCAATTTCAATTGATTTGTCCGCTTTAAGTTATCCTCTCTGCCTCAAGTCAACCAGAACTATCTTATCTCTGTTAATCTGTCAGTCAAACATCAGAGCCATTACATGCTGATAGAAGAAGGAGTGGTGATAAAGTGATTGAAGGAATCAGTTGCTAACAGTTCTCACTCTTTCATCTGCAAAAACTCCTCCTCCACATTCACAGCCCAGCAGGAGAGAGGAGAGGAGAGGAGAGGAGAGGAGAGGAGAGGAGAGGAGAGGAGAGGAGAGGAGAGGAGAGGAGAGGAGAGGAGAGGAGAGGAGAGGAGAGGAGAGGAGAGGCTGATGCTCCTCATGTCTCTGTCTGTGGAACCATGAACATCATTTGAAGTTATTGCCCTGCCAGATAAATCAATGTGAGAAAAACAACCTGCAGCTGGAATCCTGGAATGTGGGAACAATGAGTTAAAGACAAAAGAAATGTCATTAAACTGACCAGAGGGTTAACTTATTAACTAATAAGCTGGAGTCCAGAAACACCAGGACACATTTACCTAGTTGCACAGTATAGTATATTAGTATCTTGTGCATTTGCAACTTGCTACATAGAGGACTATGTGCTTATTTCAACAGGTTTTAAAAACAGTATCAACAACATATGTTTATTGTCGCACAATACTGTACTTCATATGTTAAATATGTCAGTTTTTACACAACTTTAAGTGCAGCATTTACATGAGGTAACATAACCTCTTTAAAAATATATTTCAAGTTATATATTTTGGGGCTTTTACGTCTTTATTTATAGAGGAGAAGACAGTGGATAGTGTAGGAAACTGGGATAGCATGAGGGAATGACATGTGGGAAAAGCCTCTTCTTTTAAGTCCTTCATGACATAAGCTGAGAAGATTTACATTTGTGTGCTTCTTTGAAATTTTAAAGATAAACACAGGAATATAAAAGGTGTATGAAACTTAAACGATAGCTGCTAAAGAAGCTAATGAAGACAGAGAGGGTAGATATTTTTAATTTGTGTGTTCACCATAGCCTGTATAAATAACGGACGTAGTATGTAGCGCTGTTTTGAAGCCAATCATCGGCGGGTGCCATATTGGAAATGTTGAACTCAACATAACTGCTGTTGAGTGAGTGTGACGAAAAGAGGCGGGGCTTTCTGCTACAGTGTTCCCGCCTGTCAATCAAGTCAGCTGTGCCTCTCATAATGGGAAACTCATAATCTTAATATCTTTGAAATTGCAGCGTTATGAAAAAATTCACCCTCCCTGTACAGTGTGTGCCGATCAAGAAATGAGCTATCCAGACTACACTTGTTTTTTGTACCAGGCTGTAAACATGTTTATTTCTGCTGTAGAGATCGTCTTCTTTTGAATCTGTGTGTATGTGGTTTCTGGTACATCTTGAGCCAGCCTCAAGTGGACACTGGATGAACTGCAGCTTCTGCATTGGCTTCAATTCTCAAGGACAGAGGTGTTCACACACACACACACACACTTCGGCCACCCCTGGCTATGTCAGTGCCCCAGTTGGGCCACCTTAGTCAAGAAGCCCAGACACGCCCCTGCCCAGCAGTATATAAAACCATTAAAAAGAGTTCCTCATGGCACGTTTCCTATCATATAACACCTTTTCTTTTTTTTTAATTTTAATTTTAAGTTATATTTTTCTGCCTTTTTGCCTTTATTTCATAGGACAGCTGAAGGGAGACTAGAAATGTGCGGAGTAGAGAGCAGGGAATAAATGGTCGACCGGCTGGGAATTGAACCAACGAGGACTGTAGCCTCTGTACATGGGGCGCTTAGACCGCTAGGCCACCAGTGCCCCATATAATACCTTTTCTAATAGGGGCTTGTTTTAAAGTGTGCGATGTGTTCGAATATTCCTATATAGCTATAATAGGATTAAAGGACTTATGTCTCAGCAGGATGCAGAAAAACTTGTCCATGCATTTATCTTTAGCAGACTAGACTACTGTAACGGGGTCTTTACAGGACTCCCTAAAAAGTCCATCAGACGGCTGCAGCTCATACAGAATGCTGCTGCTCGAATCCTAACAAGGACCAAAAAAGTAGACCACATTACTCCAGTTCTTAGATCTCTACACTGGCTTCCTGTCTGTCAGAGAATAGACTTTAAAATCCTGCTGATGGTTTATAAAGAACTGAATGGTTTAGGCCTAAATTACATCGCTGATCTGCTACTACTTTATGAACCACCTCGACCTCTGAGGTCATCAGGTACTGGTCTGCTTTCAGTTCCTAGAGTCAGAATGAAACATGGTGAAGCAGCGTTTAGTCATTATGCTCCACATATCTGGAACACACTACCTGAAAGCTGCAGGTCTGCTCCAACTCTCACCTCTTTTAAATCAAAGATTAAGACTTTTTTATTTGCCACTGCCTTCCTATCTTAGATTATTTTAACCCACTTTAAATTAAAATTTTAATGTAATTTTTAATATATTCCTAATTTTCTTTTCTGTTTTATCATATTTGTCATTTTAATTGTGTTCTTTTATGCCTGTCTGAATGTCTCCAATGCTTTTAATGTTTTAATGTAAAGCACATTGAGTTGCCCTCGTGTATGAAATGCGCTATACAAATAAAGCTGCCTTGCCTTGCCTAATATAAAGAACACAAAACATTGTATAGATATGAGTGAAATCTAAGTCCTTGTCTTTAAATTAAAAGCTGTGCAGTGTTTTTGAGAATTGATTTACTTTAACATGAGATAATATAATGTTTCTCAAAGGTGTTGATGTTTTTGTATATCCTATAATCATTAATAACTCTTCCATTTAATGCCAGATTTAAATTGTTAAAAAGTTGCTGCTGCAGTAAAAGTTATTTGATGCCAAATCAATTAATTTAATGATAAAACACAGCAAAAAACAAGTTAGATCATCTTGTTAGCTGTTTTTTTTTATGCATATACTTTCACTTAAGTCCACTTTCCTCCTGTCATTAGTTCTGTTAAAGTTGAGTACTGCCACTTTTCCTGAAGTATCTGAATTGGTGTCCCACGGCTGTGTAACACACATCTCTTGGCATCAAACGTCAGTAATTGCTTCACGTCTTGGCAGTCAGGTATACCCTCCTCTCATTTTACTACCACCACCACATAATCGCCGTTCCCACTGACTCTGACTCTGACGATGCTAATTCATCTCTTAAACTCTTCAACTTCTCCCCTCCAGATTCTGTTTTCCACCGCGTCACACGTCTTCTGTTTCAGCTCGTTCCAGCACTTTATTAAAGGCACATTTAACGGCCCCCGCCGCTGTCACATCAAAAAGACATTAGCGTAGCTGTCTTGCGTGTTATTTTATTAGCATTAGCTGAGAATTTAAAGTGACATTTTTTGCACGTTTGGAAAACTTTGGGAGCTTCAGCTGAATCAGGAGAAAGACTGTGGTTTGGAGCGAAGTTGGCTGAACAATGTGTGTTTGTAAAGACGGAGCCGTCGGGGGGTCATGTGCAATTTAAGGAGTTAAAATTAATAGTGTTCGATAAATTAGCTCCTCTAATCGCCTTGAGTTCTGCATTGCTTTCTCTCTCTCTCTCTGCCTAAAGACACCCCCCCCCTCCTCCCTGTGTTCTTCCACAGCCTCAGCTGGGCAGACTGTGGGGCACCAGAGAGCCTGTGTTTTGTTTTAGTTGTGTTTAGTCCGTAATGATGCTCCTTAGCCTCAGAGCCAGCTTCTGCACGTACACAAGCTGCAGACAAATCCCTCTTCTTGTCACCGGATAGCAATGTCAGGGCGAAGATCTCCACCATACAGCTTAAACAAACACAGTAAATAGCCTCTGATGTGCTTGTGTGTGTTGGATCCTCGGCGTGTGACGGTGATCCTTGTGTCTTTGCCATGATACTGTTTGTCCTTTTTGCGTTAAGCACCCAACGGCCCAGCTTTGCAGTTGACAAGCTCCACGGATAGCCACCTATTTCAGGTTTTGTGTGTCACAGTTAAAGCTGCCACAAGGATTAAAGGCTGGACAGTTGACAGCTGCCCTGGACAAGTCACACTGTCAAAACGTGCTCTTCCTGCTACATTTCAACCTGATTATCAAGCGGCAACCTCAAGCTGCAAGAATTGAAGCCGATGTGGAAGTGTTAAAAACTGCAGTTCATCAAGTGTCCACTTGAGGCTCAAAAAAGCCGATCTTTACAGCAAAAATAAACATGTTTACAGCCTGGTACAAAAAACAAGTGTAGTCTGGATAGCTCATTGCTCGATCGGCACACATTGTACGGGGGTGAATTTTTCCCATAACACTGCAATTTTGGAGATATTAAGATTATGAGTTTGGCTAGGAGGCTCAAAGCCCGCCTCTTTACGTCACACTCGCTCAACAGCAGTTATGTTGAGTTCAACATTTCCAATATGGCTGCCGCCGCTTCAAAACAGTGCTTCAGAAACAGATGGGTGACGTCACGGATACTACAACCATTATTCATACAGTCTATGGATTATACCCGTTTTTTAAGCTCCCTTGCTCACCCTTCACATCGGTAAAGCAAAGATGGCCGACTATCAGAAACCTCAGTCAATAGAAATTCTTTGGCGCACAACAACAACAACAACAACAGCAACAACAGCAACAACAACAACAACAACAGCAACAACAACAGCAACAACAACAACAACAACAGCAACAACAACAACAACAACAACAACAACAGCAACAACAACAACAACAACAACAACAGCAACAACAGCAACAACAACAACAACAACAACAGCAACAACAACAGCAACAACAACAACAACAGCAACAACAACAGCAACAACAGCAACAATAACAACAACAACAACAACAACAGCAACAACAACAGCAACAACAACAACAACAACAGCAACAACAACAACAACAACAACAACAACAACAACAGCAACAACAACAACAACAACAACAACAGCAACAACAACAACAACAACAACAACAACAGCAACAACAACAACAACAACAACATAACAACAACAACAACAGCTCTCCTTCTTCTTCTTTGTCTCCCAAATGGTGCATTTAAGGCGGCCACTCACTGAATGCGGATGTCACTTCTTTGTCCGTTCTCTGCGTCTTCAGTTCCTTGAGTGTCCACTAGAGGCTGGCTGCAGAAACACCGGAAACCACATACACACCAATTCAAAGAAGACGATCTTTGCAGCATTAATAAACATGTTTACAGCCTGGTTCAAAAAACGGTTTAGGTCTACGTAGCTAATCTGTCTATCGGCACACACTGTACGGGGGGTGAATGTTTTTTTATGCAATGTTTTTTTTAAGGACATGACTGATTTGACTGACAGGCAGGAACACTGCAGGTGTTGGCTAGGAGGCTCAAAGCCCGCCTCTTTACCTCACACTAAGTTTGGTTGAGTTCAACATTTCCAATATGGCTCCCGCCGACGATTGGCTTCAAAACAGTGCTTCAGAAACAGATGGGTGACATCACAGATACTACGTCCATAATTTATGCAGTCTATGGATTTGACAGTTTTAAAGCTCCCTTGCTCGCCCCTCACATCGGTAAAGCAACGATGGCCTTTGAGGGCAACAAGCAGCTGTGATGCATGATAAGTAAGATCCTCCTTTTGTCAAGCTTTTACTACCAGAAACTTGAATCAACAGAAATTCTTCGGCGCACAACAACAACAACAACCACTCTCTTCTTCTTTTTCTTCCAAATGGTGCAGCCACTCACTGAATACCCAAATGCGGATGTCACTAGTCGGTCCAAAACCAAGCGGCAACCTCCAGTCTCAAAATATGAATCCCATGCTGAAGTGTTATAAACTGCAGTTCATCGAGTGTCCACTTGAGGCTGGCTGCAGAAACACAGGAAACCACATAGACATGAATGGGAAAAAGAGGATCTTTGCAGCAGAAATAAACATGTTTACAGCCTGGTCCAAAAAACAGCTTCGGCCTACGTAGCTAATCTCTCTACCGCCAGCATGACGGTTCAAAAGATATTAAGATTACTAGTTTTTGCCCATTTAATGACATGACTGACTTGATTGAGAGGCGGGAACACATAGCTGTTGGCTAGGAGGCTCAAACCCCGCCTCTTTACCTCACACTAAGATTGGTTGATTTCACCATTACCAATATGGTTCCTGACGAGGAAAACAGCGCTTCAGCAACAGATGGGTGACATCACAGGTACTACGTCCATTATTTATACTGTCTATGGTAGAAACATGGCGGTGCAAGATGGCAGCCTCCATGGAAGGGGACCCACTTGGACAGAAGAAGAAGACAGAAGAAGCCGCTCGGGTGGCTGCTTGTTGCAGCAGCTCTCTCTTGGTTGTTCTTTTTTCATATCTGTTTAGTTCTCTTTGTATTTGGAGCCTGTCATGTCTTTTAATGACTCATTTGTTAGCCATACACACCAAACTTGCTACGTTTGCAGGGGTGTTTTTGCTATTTTTGTCCCTGTCCGTGTCCGGAGATCATGCCTGTAGCATGTTGATGCTAAACGATACTAGGCCTGATGTTTCCCTGTGAGCTGAGGAGAAGGAGGCAAGGATGACGTGCTGGTCTTGAGGTGCAAGCTAAGAAAAGACGACATGGACCTGTCCTTCCATCCACCGTTATGGGGAATGTAAGATCTACCTATGATAAGGTGGACGAGCTAACCCAGCACCAGAGGGAATACTGAAAGAGTAGCATCATGCTAACAGAGCTAACACCGGACACGAACGCCACATTGGAAGGATTGAACCTGCTGTGGGCGGACAGGATACAGGAGAGCAAGACTGGGCACACTGGTGAAGAAGGCCAGCTCAGTCCTGGACCCTGTGGAGGTGGTGGTTGACAGGAGGATTATGACCAAGGTGATATATATATAGATATATATTGACATAGAATGGTCTAGACCTCCAATGTTTGTAAAAGCGTCTTGAGATAACGTTTGTTGTGATTTGGTGCTGTACAAATAAAGATTGATTGATTGATTGATTAATTGATATTAAAGCTCAACTAAGTAAAAAAACCCAACAGTTTTTATATTAAGGTGATTATACAGTAGTATAAAGATCCATTATAATATTCCACTTCTACCAAGTCCGTTCTTCTAAACGCCTGTACATACTACACACTGCACCTTTTGTATGACCCCTTAATGTTTACATCCACTTTCTGAGGAAGGTTCCTGCTTCTTATCATATCTGTGAAACTTCCCCTCCAGGTTTCTATCTCCCCTCAGCGTGGCTGCTGTAGCAGAGTGCTGACGCCGGTCAGATGATTTGTGTGCGGAGTAATATGTGTTGACAGGGTGCTCGGTGCCTGCTAATACCAGCTGCAGACGGAGGATGCGGTGCTGCTAATGCCCGTCGTCACTTCTGAGCCAGCTCTCAGCTCTGAGCGTCGTCCGCTCAGCGCTGAGAGCTCCAACAGACCCGGGCTGTCCCATCACCTCAGATACCCGGGGCAGGCGATGTAATGCTTTTTAGCCACCAGTAATCCATTAACTTAATGATCTCTTTTGGGTTTGGGCTTGTTTTATTGCTTCTGCGCTCCCCCCCTCTCCCTTTAACCTAATCAACTTTCTTTTTTCTCTTTGGAGATACTCTGCAGCCAAACCTTGCTGATTAAATTCTCCTACAGAGTTCAGATATTTTCCTGATCAAAGCAAACTTCTCCTTGTTAGTTTTGCCAACAATATCAAACACGAGTCATTCATTTTACATTACAGAAGATAAAATTAGCTTTAATAAGTCTGACTGGCTCATTAATGGGCCAGAGGTAAACTCTGTGGCAGCTTCATTATGAACACAAAAACAAGCCAGCTCGGAGCGCCGACTTTTATTTACTCAGTGAGTATGACAAATTCAAAAAATGCAGTTAAACAGTTCAACACATGAAAGGATGTGCTGTAATGATCAGGTTTGAGAGCTCTGAAAACACTTACACCACAACTCTGTAATAAAATCCCAGAGGCAGTTTTGCTGGAAAGCTCAGTGAGACACGGTTCATCGAAGTGTTTCAGTGACCTTAAAGTCCAGGAATCAAAACCAATTAAGATGCATTTGAAAAGATGGAATGTACTAGATCAGGGGTCAGCAACCTGCAGCTCTTTTGCATCAACACTGAGCAGAATTCAGATTTTTTTTTTCCTGTAGTGACAACACTGACAACAAAAAAGCAGATCAAACTTCCAGAAAGGGAAAATCTGTGATCCTGAAATAAAATGCCACTGGAACGAACCTATCTGACCCATCTTTTGTTACATTTCATTAGTATCTCAGAGCATGTCAGTGAAGACAAACCCAGCTTTAAGGACCTGAGTGATTTGTCTGCATACATCTGTCAATATGGTCAAATATAAAGGGGATGCTTTCATTCACTGTCCAGATGTCCGGCTGTGGCTGCCGCCGAGGCCTCAGGGAAACATCCCTGAATGAAGGCAGGTGTTCTCTCTTCACTGAGCAGGGAACAGCTGCTTCTGTTGTTCACACAGCTCTGATGTGAACCTGTCGCTGCAGTTAAAGCCGGTTGGTGTCCTCCAATCATTTACTCCTGTCCAATAGAAGGTTCAGTACTTTGGAGTGTAAACTTTGGGGGCTCTGCCAGCAACACTTAAGGCGTTTTTCAACCAAAGGAACTTTACCCCTGAACTACATGAGTTTCAAACAGAGGAACCAGGGTCTAAATTTAGTTCAGGGGTAGTTAATCCCCCCCGAAAAGCCCCTGCTAGGGGGTAGTACTTTTCAAAGGTCCAGGGACTTTCAGGGGGCGGGGCCTGCAGTGCTGAACGTGTCTGATTGGTAGATTAACTGCAGTGTTTTTATCCTGCCTGCTGTCTTTCTTTCATTAGTTTTTATTTGTTCTATCTTTTTTGTATGTGTGTGTACTTTTCAAAAGAAGAAGCTGTGATTCTCTTGATTTAGCAGCTTGTACTAGTGGTCTTCTCTCAGCCCACTGTGAATGAGTCTCTCCCGGTGTTATGGTTTTAAAAGTGACCCTGTAAACTGGAGACCTTCAGCTGAACGTGTCAGTGTTTGTGGAGTTTCCACAGCTGGTGAAACACAGAGGGAGTTCCTGGGAATGCAAACTAGTTTAGTTTTTATTGAGATTTCAAAATATCCTCATCAGATATTTAATGATCGTCTAAAGACGTTCATGAGGGATGCATACGGCTGAGAGTCTCCAGTTAACAGGGTCGCTGTTTAAACCAAAACACCGGCCGATCTCTGCCACGGCTTTTTGAGTTCAAAAGGATTTTAAAGCCGAGTTGAAACGTCTTTGCTACTCGCGCTTATCTCCTCTCACGTGTTGATTCAGTGTTGATTCTTTCACTTTTTTTCATGTTTTTCTGCTTCCGAGCACAATTTCAAATTTGAAGAAATTTTATTTTTTGGACAGGCTCCAGGTCAACTTTTTTGTCAAATTTTTGTTGTCAAATTTTATTTTCAATTTTTTTTTCTTCAAATTTTTTTTCTTCAAATTTTTTTTCTTCAAATTTTTTTTTCAATTTTTTTTTCTTTCAATTTTCTTTTTCAAAAAAAAATTCAAATTTTTTTTTCAATTTTTTTTCCAACTATTTTTTTTCAAAAAAAAAATTTCAACATTTTTTTTTCAAAGTTTTTTTTCAACATTTTTTGTGTTTCAACATTTTTCTTTCAAAATTTTCCAAATACCATTCACAGTCATTGTTTTTTCCATCTGTGATGAATGGCATTCGTCTTTGTTTTACTGCCCTCTACTGGTCTGGTGGTGTAGTGCCAAAGGATTTTAAAGCCGTCTTTGCTACTCGCGCTTATCTCCTCTCACGTGTTGATTCAGTGAATCCATCTGTGATGAAATATAGCACCATCTAAAACAGCGCCAGCTGAGTCTCTTCATGCTAACAGGCTAACTGTTGCTTTGCTCATAATGATACCTGCCTGTCCGTCTGCTTCTATGGAGTCATCTGTGATGAATGGCATTCGTCTTTGTTTTACTGTCCTCTACTGGTCTGGTGGTGTAGTGCATACCCTGGACTTCAGCCCGCGGTCAAAACACAAGCAACAATGGGGGCACAGGAACCTTTTAGTTCAAGGGGAAAGTAGTTCTGGGGCTAAAAAGACCACGAAATGCACCTTAGTCCTGCTGCTTGTGGCACTTTCTCCTTACATGGGAGTTCCTGTAATACTGACATTCTGGGAGCTAGGGATACGTCTGCAGCAGTGACTCCACATAACGGTCCAAATATGACATTAGCTGGCAAAATCCTTGATCTGCTCCCTCAGAAAAAAAGATGCAGCCTCTTCTGCTTTGTTGTCTTCAATACATCTTTGTTATGATGAAACTTGATGACCTAAAAGATGTTTTGTGTTGAAACTTGAAGGACTTTGTTCCTCTTCTCTGCAAGCTCTCAGCACATTTTGCGTAGAGCTCTCATGTTATCCTCCACTGAAGGAGTCCGATCAGTTGATAACTTTCAGCCTGATATATTGGGCATGTCTAGTTTTTGTCACATGAAGTTGCAGAAATCAAAGAGCAGTAAAGATGACGAGCGTTAGCCGCTGCCCTGCATGAGCAGTTTGTTGTTGTGCAGTCCTCTAAAAGGCAGACACGTCCTGTCAAAAGTTTTATTTGTTTGGTAAAGGATGCTGTTTGGCATGCGGCCCAGCTCATTGTGCTCTCCCACATATCAGATAATTAAGAAGGCTTTTGAAATATCCTCTCTGCCGCTGCCTGGTCCTGGTCACGATGTTCAAACCGGGATGCGTGGCAAGGTTGATGTTGATTTTTCCAGCATTTTTTTTTCTGTCCGCTGTAAATTTCTGCGAGGCTGGGTTTGATGACTTGTGCGGGGGTGATCCTGCTGTTTGATGTCCAGAGCTCGTTAATCCAAACCTCATCTGGTATGCAAGGTCAGACCCGATACTTTGATGTGCACGGGTCCAGCGCTGCCAAGTCTGGAGAGTCGAGAGGGCACCGTTCGTTTGTGAAAGATCAGGAACTGTAGCAACCCTGACACATTTTGGCTTTTGTCCATCAACTACTGTGAGGATGAGGTCTGGTTTGTTAAAGGGGCCTCATAGCTGAAAGCGCACACATAAACGTTTCCCGAGAAGCAGAATCGAATACAAATCTCTCCCTGAGCATGCAGGGTAATTGGAGGAATGTGTGGAACTTTCATGTTTTCCTCAGGGAGGCATTGAAGCAGTTTATAAGATGAAAGCTCCATGATAACACTGTGTGCATAAACCGAATATTACCCTGTATTAACCTACAGCTTTCATTTGTTTTACTAGGACCTACCATGATTGTCTTCTTTGATCAAACCTCTGTCATCTCTGGACCTCATAACAACAAAAAAAACAAGAGCTAAGAAATCATGTCTTCATATCAGGTGAAGAGTTTCATGGCATCTTTAGTTGAAGCTCCTTGGAAACCAGGAGGATTGAGTAGAAACAGTGTGTTTGTTATGTAAAATAAAGCAACAACAGCCCCCACTTTGCACCCAGTGCAGGAATTCAGTGCAATTAACTCTTGAGCGTCGCATGTAAATATGAAGGATTGGGGCTCACTCACTCTCACACAGGGATCCTGGGCCTTTGTTCTCCTGGGGGCTTTGGCTGCCGGCCACACTGCCTCAGTTGGCGGCACCTAGCTATAATTTTCTCACAATGGCTGGCGTGTGAGCCGTCCATCATTCCTCTCCTGTGTCTTCCTGTTTCTCCCAAGCAACGATCCCCTCCACTCCAATCCACTCCACTGGCACCTCTCAAGCCTGGAGCAGATTTCAGGTTCGCCCGCTCCTCCCGAGCGCCCGCCAAGTCTTTCCTATCATTCTGTCATCTTGCACAACCAAACAAGCCGCCTGAGGTTTATTTATTAATTCGCTGTCTTCACACTTGGTGGAGGAGCTTTGATCAGATGTTAAGTATCTGAAGAGATCATTTCTGGAGGGGCTGTGAGACCTCTGCAAATTGTTTCCAGATCCAGCTCTCTTGATTTCGCCTCTCACCTACAACTCTCTGAAACTTATACCAAAGGGGGTTTCAGCTCTGTTGATATTATTCCTGGTTTTCTAAAGTACCATTTAGTTTTCATTTCACATCAACCGCATTATCATACTGGAAAGGGTGCAAAGGAGGTGACCACATAATGGCTGAAGAGTGATACAAACCAGCGAGGATGTCGCTGTTTGATCTGGATTTTGTGACTCATTGTTTGATGTTAGTCACATTGCTAAGTACACATGGGTTTTGTCATCAGTCTCTCTGGATTTACAACCACAAGAATTCATAAAGACACGTAGTGAGCAAGTGCTTAAAGATAGTTCCAACAATATAGAAGAATACATTCTCCAAATTCCTGTGATGTATACACTTTACCCGAGTGTTTGCCTGAATCCGGTCAAAGATTCATCTTTCTGGATTTCTTTTGTAACTACAATTTAGTCTGACCATTTTTATCCTTTCCTTGAGGTTTTGGTCCAGGATGGTTCCAAACAATACTTGGCTTTTTTTTCTAGCAGTGTTAGGATTATAGGAGGTGAGGTGTCTGGTATGGGAGATGGGGGGGGGATATGTTTGGCAGCTATCCTGGAAAGGCTCAGCTGGATCGTCCGTCTTCCTCTCTTCTCCCTGGAGGTTGAGCTTTTACCTGGACACTCTCCAAGTGTTGTTCTAGCAGGTTGAACCTGGTCATATAGAAGTGAGCAATGCTTCAAAGTGGGGATTTTTTTATAAACATTACTGCAGGGAACAGTCTGTGGGTGTTGTCGGGGTGGATTCTATATATACAGCCTTGGTTCTGGAGAGTTTAAACACCGTGCAAAATGTTGATATAGACACATTTGAATGGTTTGAAAATCATTTAAACCCTGTTTCTAATTTAAATAGTGCAAAGACAACATATCAAATGTTGATATAAACACATTTGAATGGTTTGAAAATCATTTAAACCCTGTTTCTAATTTAAATAGTGCAAAGACAACATATCAAATGATGATATAAACACATTTGAATGGTTTGAAAATCATTTAAACCCTGTTTCTAATTTAATTAGTGCAAAGACAACATATCAAATGTTGATATAAACACATTTGAATGGTTTGAAAATCATTTAAACCCTGTTTCTAATTTAATTAGTGCAAAGACAACATATCAAATGTTGATATAAACAGATTTTAATGGTTTGAAAATCATTTAAACCCTGTTTCTAATTTAAATAGTGCAAAGACAACATATCAAATGTTGATATAAACACATTTGAATGGTTTGAAAATCATTTAAACCCTGTTTCTAATTTAAATAGTGCAAAGACAACATATCAAATGTTGATATAAACAGATTTTAATGGTTTGAAAATATTTAAAACCCTGTTTCTAATTTAATTAGTGCAAAGACAACATATCAAATGTTGATATAAACACATTTGAATGGTTTGAAAATCATTTAAACCCTGTTTCTAATTTAATTATTGCAAAGACAACATATCAAATGTTGATATAAACACATTTGAATGGATAGAAAAATCATTTAAACCCTGTTTCTAATTTAAATAGTGCAAAGACAACATATCAAATGTTGATATAAACACATTTGAATGGTTTGAAAAACATTTAAACCCTGTTTCTAATTTAAATAGTGCAAAGACAACATATCAAATGTTGATATAAACACATTTGAATGGTTTGAAAATCCTTTAAACCCTGTTTCTAATTTAATTAGTGCAAAGACAACATATCTAATGTTGATATAAACACATTTGAATGGATAGAAAATCATTTAAACCCTGTATCTAAATGAAAACAGTACAAATAAAATGTCAAATATTGAAACTGAAAAAAACATATAGTTTTTAAAATTTGATTCCAGAAAAACATACAAAAATAAAACACCAAAAAAGTTGTATAATGTTAAAAAATAAAAAGTCTCCCAGAAGTAAAGATGGGTAGAGGTTCACCACTCTGAGATATTGCAAGAGCAAATAGATGCATACTGTAATTTCAGAATAATTAAAAATTGCACATAAAATTTAAAAAGACATTTTTTGGATTCCATTATCCACATTATATAACATCATTAAAAGATTCAGAGACCCTGCAGAAATCCCTGTACAAAAGGGACAAGTCCAAAATCTTGAATTTTGAACTTTGGGCCCTCACGGTTAAATTCCACCAGATCCGTGTCCGGTCCATCTCCGATCTGTCACGGCACCAGATCTGATAGGTTTCTATTCTAGTCAATGTGTTAACTTCCACTGGGTCCACTCCGTTGCGTTCTGGCTGTGTCTCTGATCCAGCAGGTTGGAGCCCTCTGGATCAGATACGCAGGACTTCTACTGGAATGTTAACTGAAAAAATAGCACTGGCTTTACTGATCATCTCCCTCCAGAAGTTCCTGACTCTGTCACACTCCCAAATACAAAGTATAAAAGTTCCTTGAGCATCATTACATTTAAAGCAACTGTCAGGTATATTGCTGTTGTATTTATTCAATTTGACCAGGGGTTACATAAGTCCGCATTAAAGCTGGGGTTGGTGTTCAGATTAGATCCACTTTTTGTTATACTGGTTAAAATGATCTTTATGTCCTGATGACAATCAATACATAATGTGTTCTTAAAAAAGAGGTAAGAAAAGCTGCTATCTACAGCCGGAGTAAACCTGGGAAATAAAACAACCAATCCCTGCCATCAGGAGCCAAATGATGAAACCAATGAAATCCTGTCCTGCCGTTCTGCCCGCCTCCTGCACATACATTTCCCCGGCGTTCACTCCCCGTCTCCTGCCTCTGCTTCCCCTGACTCTACTGACTGCCCCTCTCGCTCCACCTCAGGCCTGTCCCCTCTGACCCGATGAGGGGCTTTGCTCAGGACTGTAGTCCGGATCAGAGTCTAAAAAGCTCTCACCACGGGGGCTTAATTAATGACATTTAGTAAGTCCTACAGAAAATGTAGATGTACTGTCGGCCGTGATCACGCCAACCAACAAAGAAACAATCAATGTTTGAATGAATGAAGAACTTCTCCTCTTGTCTCTCCTCTCTCCTTTCACACACTCTACACCTCTCCTGATGCCTTCACTGACTGTCAACACTGTAGGAATTAAGAACATCTACACTGAACACGTTTAACCAACAGTATTATATATGTGTTATAACTTTACTCCTGATATTGTGACACCAGTACAACTGGATAATGCTAGCATGACAGTTGTGAGTGCTAACAGCAGCCATGTTTGTTTGTGTTTTTAACTTTCACTATGAGAATGTTTTGCCGAGGACCTGTTTTGAATCAGTCACCATCATATGGTCATGAATCAGCGGCGCTGGTGCATGTGGGAGGGTGGAAGTGGTTCGACGGAGTCCTGAGGAAATGCTACATTCAAATTCATGCTAGTTTTCCGTGACTACCAACCCCAGCTTTAACCAATTATATTGAAGTGATTAGAAGTTTGTGTTAGCTGGTTGGGTCTGAGCCTTCTCACAGGTTATGTTCCAGCTATCAACTGAAATATCCTCCTTCAAGTCTGCCCTCCATGCCTCAAGTTTGGAATGTGAACTTTCCTTTGAGCCTGATGCAAGCAGGTTGTACAATGAGGAAATCAAGCCACTGATGTTACAACTCTTGGAAACAATTCCTTCTAAGGATGACAATGCAGGAATACACTTTCAGCATTTGACATATTGTCTTTGCACTACTTTCAATTAAATCTATGGTTTAAATGTTTTCCAAGACATCAATTTTAACTAAAATTCAACCATTTATAGCTGTTTTTGATTTCTGCATACCCAAACCTCAGCACATTTGCACAATTTAACTGAATTTTGTTGTTTTTTTTAGCATTAACTTGGTGTTAGCGAGTTCAGACTGAGTTTATTGCCCTTCAAATCCCTGTTGTTGCTCTCTTGGCGTAGTCAAAGTAAACTTTCATCTGTAATCAATGGTTCTGACTAGTGAAACCAGACCAGCGTCTTACATGGCTGTTAAACTTTGCATCATCATGCTGGCATACCACATGATGCTGAAGGAAAATCTGCACAGCACAGTGATGTAGTGCTGGACCGGACAGGAGGTTGTGTAGTGCTGGAGGAAGATGTCCTCAGTTGACTAGGAACCTCAAAAGAACAGACCTTGCCTTGCTCTGGCATCTCTTCTCAGACTTTCACCATGTGGTCACCAGAGTGCGTGAAGGGAATTTGAATGCATGCGACAACCTGAGATTATCTGAGAATGACAGCTTTGGCAGCCTCCCTCTGACACAGGATTATCAAGAGTTCATAAAACATAAAGGTTATCAGGAGCAAGAGCCCTCCAGCATCAGAAAACGAGACTCGAACAGCTTCACGGCTCCATCCTGATGACTGAGCACCATCATTAACACGCCTGTGGTTTGCTGATATAATTGCATTCTGTCAAGGTGCTGCACAAACATGTCACGTAAATAAATCCTGTATGTTTTCTGGGCAGGCCGTAATCCCACATTTCAGCAAAGAGATTTAAGTAAATCTGTTCGTCACAAAGAAACGTTTCTTCATTGTGTATTTCTCACTTATTGGAAACCTGACTGACAAGTAGCTCACATTCGACCTGCAGGGTTTAATGCTCACAGTGCATAGATCTGCTTTAACAGGCGTTTCTGGAGCTATTGTTAGTCATGAGACTGTTCCAGCACGTAACTCCTCCTGAAACCACAAATTGGCGTTTTTACATTTCTGTTTGTGTAAGAGTCAAACAAACAAGATACAGCATGTTAATTAGTGAGCTCCAAGAGAGAGAGCCGGGCTAGCTGTTTCTCCACACGTGCATACTTAAGCTAAGTTGAACTAATCTCTTCTAAGTCTCTGCTCCAGATCAAACAGAATTTAAAATCAAGATCATTTCTTCATCTGATTCTCAAAAGGATAGGGAGTTATTTTTACCCAAAGTGGTGATATGTTACTAAGTGGTGGATTTCATCATGTCCATGTCAATTTCTAGGTAGACTACCTTTCACAGATGAGTCTGGTTCTACCCGAGGTTTCTGCCTGTTAGAAGCAACTGGTTCTTGCCTCTGCTGCCAAGCGCTCGCCCAGGGTGGACTCATGTTGGGTCTCTGTGCAGCACATTGAGTTTGGGTCGGTCTGACATGTGCTCAACAAATGCAATTTAGAGGAAGTCAATGGCAGCAAAATAGCAGAAGAAGAAAAAAAGCAAAAGAGGGAGAAGGCAGCGGTGAAAAGAAGTTAAGAGATGAAAAAATAAGTTGTTTCAGATTTTTATGTTGAGACCATAGTCTGTATAAATAATGGATGTAGTATCCGTGACGCCACTCATCGGTTTCTGAAGTGTTGTTTTGAGGCCAGTCGGTGGCGGCGGCCATATTGGAAAAATTACAGTGTGTGCTGATCCAGAAATTAGCTACCCAGACTACACTTGTGTTTTGTACGGAAGAGGATTTGGGCCACTGAAAAAAAAAAAATTAAGGTCAAATTTGTTTTTATTATTATTCTGAGAATAGAGTCAGAATTCTGAGATTAAAGTCAGCATTCTGATTTCTGAGAATAAAGTCAGAATTCTGAGATTAAAGTGAGAATTCTGAGAATAAAGTCAGAATTCTGAGATTAAAGTCAGAATTCTAACTTCTGAGAATAAAGTCAGAATTCTGAGATTAAAGTCAGAATTTTGAGATTAAAGTCAGAATTCTGAGATTAAAGTCAGAATTCTGAGAATAAAGTCAGAATTCTGAGAATAAAGTCAGAATTCTGAGATCAAAGTCAGAATCAAAAGATTAAAGTCAGAATTCTGAGATTAAAGTCAGAATTCTGAGAATAAAGTCAGAATTCTAACTTCTGAGATTAAAGTCAGAATTCTAACTTCTGAGAATAAAGTCAGAATTCTGAGAATAAAGTCAGAATTCTGAGATCAAAGTCAGAATCAAAAGATTAAAGTCAGAATTCTGAGATTAAAGTCAGAATTCTGAGAATAAAGTCAGAATTCTGAGATTAAAGTCAGAATTCTGAGATTAAAGTCAGAATTAAGAGATTAAAGTCAGAATTAAGAGATTAAAGTCAGAATTCTGAGAATAAAGTCAGAATTCTGAGATTAAAGTCAGAATTCTAACTTCTGAGAATAAAGTCAGAATTCTGAGATTAAAGTCAGAATTTTGAGATTAAAGTCCGAATTCTGAGAATAAAGTCAGAATTCTGAGATTAAAGTCAGAATTCTGAGATTAAAGTCAGAATTCTGAGAATAAAGTCAGAATTCTGAGATCAAAGTCAGAATCAAGAGATTAAAGTCAGAATTCTGAGATTAAAGTCAGAATTCTGAGATTAAAGTCAGAATTCTGAGAACAAAGTCAGAATTCTGAGAACAAAGTCAGAATTCTGAGATTAAAGTCAGAATTCTGAGATTAAAGTCAGAATTAAGAGATTAAAGTCAGAATTCTGATTTCTGAGAATAAAGTCAGAATTCTGAGATTAAAGTCAGAATTTTGAGAATAAAGTCAGAATTCTGAGAATAAAGTCAGAATTCTGCAAAATAAAGGACCCACAAACAAAATTGTCACAAACATGTGGCACCAACAAATGAATAAAACAAAAAGTTTGTGATTTCATAACAACCAGAAACTCATGCATAATTTATTCTTTTGATGAGAGTGGTCTTGACTGAAGTTATGTTTGTAATCATGATCCCTTTAAGTTTCATCTCCCAAACCTGCTGTAAGTAAGAGATAGCTAAAAAAAAAAAATGTATGCAACTAACAGACCAATGGAAACTCAATAAACTATGATGAACTTCTTTTGAGTACCTTAAAGGTTCTGTAAGACCACATAAAAGAAAGTGTGAGTAAGGATGACGCCTCCACAGGCAACGGTGCTTCAAAACAACAAACACAACAACATCAAGACTGGAGAAGAGCTCCACAAAACCTTTACAATAGAAATAGCTTAGCGTGTGATTTTCCCATGCATATTTTCTCCATTCTTCTGCAGATCCAAACTCACAAACCATCAGTTATTTCCTCCGTCTATTATGTGGGCAAAGCTGCCGAGACATACAGACAGACAGAGAGGGAAGAAGAAGGCTTATAAAACTGAGGAACACGGGAAGCAGGCGGCAGAGGATGGCAGACTGCAGATTTATCACCCAGCAGAGGAGTGGAAAGAAGTGCAGCTCGTCTGGAGAGCCGGTTTCCACTTCACTTTAATTCAGTGTGAAGTGTTCGGGACACACAAGCGTGGTTTGGGGGGAAGATAAATGGGAAACCCAGGCTTTTTTCCACCCAGACCGACACCTCTCTGTATTCTGATCTATGATGAACCTCTCTGATGGTTGTTCACATGCTTCTGTGGTTAATTTGCTGCATGCTGATTCAGGATTTCAAGCATGTCTTGTTTTGGGTTTGCCCCTGCAGATTAATGTCCAAATTTGTTCTTTGGATGCTGAAATAGTCTGCTGAAAGTTTTGTGTTTTCATCCAAGGAATATCCACGACAGCTGTTTTGTTCTGGACGTAAAAAGAAGAAGTGTGTATGGGAGTATTTCTGTGGATATCTGCCACCTAGTGGTGCACATGTGTGCAGATGTTTCCCCACAGCTGCACATTCAGGTCTGCTTATCTGAATGATGAATGCACTTTGCAGACAGGATATAGAATAAGACTTTCATATGCATTGGATGTTAGCTGATGAAAGTTTTCGGACACCCTTAAAATACTGTCATGAAATATTTGTGGAAAAATCTTTTTTGTGTTTCAAGCATTAACCCTTTGATGCACAACATGGGTCAAAAGTGACCCGACTGAGTTTTCATGTGCTAAATCTATGCAATAAATTTATTTCATAATTCAGTATTCCAGGTATTCCTAAAATAACTTGTTTTTGTGCATAATTCCATCCATCCATTATCTTGACCGCTTATCCCATTAGGGGTCACGGGGGGCTGGAGCCTATCCCAGCTGGCTTTTGGGCGGAAGGCAGGGTACACCCTGGACAGGTCGCCAACCCATCACAGGGCTAACATAGAGAGACAGACAACCATTCACGCACACACTCACACCTACGGGCAATTTAGAGTGACCAATTAACCTGGTGAGCATGTTTTTGGATTGTGGGAGGAAGCCGGAGAACCCGGTGAGAACCCACGCATGCACGGGGAGAACATGCAAACTCCACACAGAAAGGCACCTGCCCAGCCAGGGAGATGAACCAGGAACCTTCTAGCTGTGAGGCACCAGTGCTACCCACTGCAGCCCTTGTGCATAATTCATCCTTCTTTTATTTTTCCCTCTCTTACTTTTTGTGTCACTACTCTTCTAATGCACAACATGGGTCAAAAATGACTTCACTATGGTATTTGGTGGGATCCTTTGATATTTGTACTTGTTGGCATTTAGGAAAACATCTTCTGTGGACAACTATTCACCTGCCAGACATTTTATAGAATAGCACAGCTCCCACTGGACATTTGATACATGTAAGTCTTGTTTCAATATGTCAGTTCTCAACATTGTTGGTATCAAAGTCAACAATTAACAGAGAATGTGTTCAAAACAACAACAAATAAATAAATAAACCTGGCTGTGACTGGACTAAAAGAAATTGCACTTGAAGACCTACGAGTGAGTCTCAATGCAATATTTGGGGTGTCCAAAAACTTTATTCCACCACTGTATTTACACTACCAGTCAAAAAAAGAAAGGAAGAAAGAAAGAAAGAAAGAAAGGAAGAAAGAAAGAAAGAAAGGAAGAAAGAAAGACAGGAAGAAAGAAAGAAAGGAAGAAAGGAAGGAAGAAAGAAAGAAAGGAAGAAAGAAAGGAAGGAAGAAAGAAAGAAAGAAAGAAAGGAAGGAAGAAAGAAAGAAAGAAAGAAAGAAAGGAAGGAAGAAAGAAAGGAAGAAAGAAAGAAAGAAAGAAAGGAAGAAAGAAAGAAAGAAAGGAAGGAAGGAAGGAAGAAATGAAAGAAGGAAGGAAAAAAAGAAAGAAAGGAAGAAAGAAAGAAAGAAAGGAAGAAAGAAAGAAAGAAAGAAAGGAAGAAAGGAAGAAAGAAAGAAAGAAAGAAAGGAAGAAAGGAAGAAAGAAAGGAAGGAAGAAAGGAAGAAAAAAGAAAGGAAGGAAGAAAGAAAGAAAGAAAAAAGAAAGGAAGGAAGAAAGAAAGGAAGAAAAAAGAAAGGAAGGAAGAAAGAAAGAAAGAAAAAAGAAAGGAAGAAAGAAAGAAAGAAAAAAGAAAGGAAGAAAGAAAGGAAGGAGGAAAGGAAGAAAGGAAGAAAGAAAGGAATGAAAGGAAAGGAAGGAAGGAAGGAAGGAATGAAAGAAAGAAAGAAAGAAAAAGAAAGAAATGAAAGGAAGGAAAGAAAGAAAGAAAGGAAGGAAAAAAGAAAGGAAGAAAGAAAGAAAGAAAGAAGGAAGAAAAGAAAAAAGAAAGGAAGAAAGAAAGGAAGGAAGAAAGAAAGAGGGAAAGAAAGACAGGAAGGAAAGAAGGAAGGAAGAAAGAAAGAAAGGAAGAAAGAAAGAAAGGAAGAAAGAAAGGAAGGAAGAAAGAAAGGAAGGAAGAAAGAAAGAAAGGAAAAAAGGAAGAAAGGAAGGAAAGAAAGGAAGAAAGAAAGGACGGAAGAAAAAAAACAAAGAAATGAATAAATAAAGTAAGAAAGTAAAAAAGAAAGGAAGGAAGAAAGAAAGGAAGAAAGAAAAAAAGAAAGGAAGGAAGAAAGAAAGAAAGAAAAAAGAAAGAAAGGAAGGAAGAAAGACAGAAAAAAGAAGGAAGGAAGGAAGGACGGAAGGAATGAAAGAAAGAAAGAAAGAAAGACAGAAAGAAGAAAGAAAGGAAGGAAGGAAGGAAGGAAGAAAGACAGAAAAAAGAAAGGAAGGATGGAAGGAAGCAGGAATGCAGGACAGAAAGGAAGGATGGAAGGAAGAAAGAAAGAAAGAAATGCACTGAGGGAGAGATGTCACAGTGTGGATGCTGCCATCAACCAGCACACCCCGAGCAGTCGGGAGTTCAGTGCCTTGCTCAAGGGCACCTAGGCAGTGCCCAGGCAAGTGAACCAGTACACTTGCCAAACTTCGTCGGTGCTGGGACTCGAACTGGAGCCTCTCCGGTTGCCAAGCCAAGCCCCTTTGGACTGAGCTACTGCCAAGAGTTCATTTGTAGAATGACTTGCCTTCTTAATGTGTTTGAGACCATCAGTTGTGTAGTTCAGGGGTAGGGATAGCTACATTTGACTACTGTTGTAATCCAGATTATGGCAAAACCAGATTTTTTCACAGTTTTGATGTCTTCAGTATTAATCTACAATGTGGGAACTACTTAAAATAAATAAAAACCATTGAATGAGAAGGTGTGTCCAAACTTTTGACTGGTAGTGTATGTCTCATGGATCATTTTTGAAAGCATAAACCATGAGTTGGGATATTCCTGCAAATGTTTTATCAAAAAAAGCTTCTTCAATTCTGACTTTTTAGATGTCTTACCCTGCTGTGTGTGTTTGACAACATTTTCCAATGCACTGGCTGAGAGAACCCTGCACTAAATGGCATGTTTGATGGAATGAAATTACTCAGCCCTTATTTTCTGAGGTCATTGGCACATTAATGGCTGCTTTATTACCGTAGCCTGTTAACCTGAAACGCCGCTTGCCGTCTAAGAAGAAGTCGAGGAGCTGCGTGAAAATGATTACAGCGCAATTATATCGGCCACTTTGTTGCACCTCCTCGCTGCCCAGCTGTCTGCTGCCTGCTGCCAAGAAATGGATTAGTTTCAGCGCTCCTCTAATAAGACTGTTAGACCGACAGCGTGAGCTCAAATAAATGAATGAAAGCTGCAGATGGAGGGACAGAAATAGATTAATACTGTCAGACCGCGGCGTGTGTGTGTCTTCATCCAGTCAGAGCTGGAAACCTGGCAGCACCAAGAGGAGATTCTCATTATCTGTGAACAGCCAGAAGACTCTCAGAGAGCTGTCAAACGTTCTCAAACAGGACAGGCCAACGTCAAACAGAGAGTGTTTTGTATCCCCGGAGGGCAAGAGCACAACCCAGGCGGTAGTAAAACTCAGGCAGACCCTGTTGGTCCTGTAAACGTAATCTGCAAAGTGTTAATTACAACCTGGCGCCTCTGTGAAGCTGTGTGTGCTGGAAGTCAGCTGAGTCGTCAGCGGCGTCCTGATCTCCTTCCCAAACAACACGGCCCGGGCCATGGCGACAGCCCTGGAAACGAGATTTTCTCTCTGTTGACGCTCCCCGTTTGAATGGGCCGCTTTAAACAAATTAAGAGCCGGTCGGATGCTGGGTTTTGTGTGGAGCCCTTTCTCCTGGGGGGGGGGGGGGGTTGGGGGGTCGCAGCCGGAGATCCTGTGTTGTTTACTGTCATTCATGTGAAGGGCTGACGGTTTGTGTGTTTACCACACACAACCTTTCAACAGATGACACTCAATGAAAAACGCTCTTTACACGGCAGTAAGGCCCACACAGCAGTGAGACGCCATGTCTGCAGAGCTGCAATCATTAATTAACTCATGCATTGTCTGACATTAAGGGGATTTCTTGTTGTTGCATTTGAAAATGCACTTTTTTCATGGGGTCTAAGTTACATAAAGAACATAAAGTTAAATAAATGAGCCCCAATTAAAAGGTGTTTTTGTCACTGACAGGACAGATTGTTAAAAAGTGTCAGACATCTTTAAAGAGAGGAGGGAGAGTTTTTTTAATGAAGTAAGATCCAACTTTTAAAAACCAAGAGACTTCTATTAATATGTTATCTTCAGGGCCTTCAGATAATAATGTAAGCCCCTAGAATTTAGGAGTTTCCTAATAGATCAACAAACCTTTTCTTGTTTTAGTGAATCAGAAATACAGCAATTCATCCAAAATGTTACAGTTTTTATATTGAAGCTTTAAAACTGTACAAGACACACCATGTCTGCAGAGCTGCAATCATTAAATAACTCAACCATTGTCTGACATTAAGGGGATTTCTTGTTGTTGTATTTGAACATGCACTTTTTTCATGGGGTCTAAGTTACATAAAGAACATAAAGTATGGAATTGGTCAATAAATGAGCCCCAATTAAAAGGTGTTTTTGTCACTGACAGGGCAGATTGTTAAAAAGTGTCAGGCATCTTTAAAGTTAGGAGGGAGAGTTTTTTTAATGAAGTAAGATCCAACTTTTAAAAACCAAAAGACTTCTATTAAAATGTTATCTTCAGGGCCTTCAGATAATAATCTAATCCCCTAGAATTTAGGATAGATCAACAAACCTTTTCTTGTTTTAGTGAATCAGAAATACAGCAATTCATCCAAAATGTTACAGTTTTTATATTGAAGCTTTCAAACTGTACAAGACACACCATGTCTGCAGAGCTGCAATCATTAATTAACTCATGCATTGTCTGACATTAAGGGGATTTTGTGTTGTTGTATTTGTGTTGTTGTATTTGAACATGCACTTTTTTCATTGGGTCTTAGTTACATAAAGAACATAAAGTTAAATAAATGAGCCCCAATTAAAAGGTGTTTTTGTCACTGACAGGACAGATCGTTATTCAAAGTGTTGGACATCTTTAAAGTTCGGAGGGAGAGTTTTTTTAATGATGTGAGATCCAACTTTTAAAAACCAAGAGACTTCTATTAATATGTTATCTTCAGGGCCTTCAGATAATAATCTAATCCCCTAGAATTTAGGATAGATCAACAAACCTTTTCTTGTTTTAGTGAATCAGAAATAAAGCAATTCATCCAAACTGTTACAGTTTTTATATTGAAGCTTTAAAACTGTACAAGACACACCATATCTGCAGAGCTGCAATCATTAATTAACTCATCCATTGTCTGACATTAAGGGGATTTTGTGTTGTTGTATTTGAACATGCACTTTTTTCATGGGGTCTAAGTTACATAAAGAACATAAAGTATGGAATTGGTTAAGTCAGTTGTTAAATAAATGAGCCCCAATTAAAAGGTGTTTTTGTCACTGACAGGACAGATTGTTATTGGAAGTGTTGGACATCTTTAAAGTTAGGAGGGAGAGTTTTCTACTGCCCTGAGATCCAACTTTTAAAAACCAAGAGACTTTTATTAAAATGTTATCTTCAGGGCCTTCAGATAATAATGTAAGCCCCCAGAATTTAGGAGTTTCCTAATAGATTAATAAACCTTTTCTTGTTTTAGTGAATCAGAAATACAGCAGTTCATCCAAACTGTGACAGTTTTTATATTGAAGCTTTAAAACTGTACAAGACACACCATGTCTGCAGAGCTGCAATCATTAATTAACTCATCCATTGTCTGACATTAAGGGGATTTTGTGTTGTTGTATTTGAACATGCACTTTTTTCATGGGGTCTAAGCTACATAAAGAACATAAAGTTCTGGAATTGGTCAATAAATGAGCCCCAATTAAAAGGTGTTTTTGTCACTGACAGGACAGATTGTTAAAAAGTGTCAGGCATCTTAAAAGTTAGGAGGGAGAGTTTTTTTACTGATGTGAGATCCAACTTTTAAAAACCAAGAGACTTCTATTAATATGTTATCTTCAGGGCCTTCAAGTAATAATCTAAGCCCCTAGAATTTAGGATAGATCAACAAACCTGTTCTTGTTTTAGTGAATCAGAAATACAGCAATTCATCCAAACTGTTACAGTTTTTATATTGAAGCTTTAAAACTGTACAAGACACACCATATCTGCAGAGCTGCAATCATTAATTAACTCATCCATTGTCTGACATTAAGGGGATTTTGTGTTGTTGTATTTGAACATGCACTTTTTTCATGGGGTCTAAGTTACATAAAGAACATAAAGTTAAATAAATGAGCCCCAATTAAAAGGTGTTTTTGTCACTGACAGGACAGATTGTTATTGGAAGTGTTGGACATCTTTAAAGAGAGGAGGGAGAGTTTTTTACTGATGTGAGATCCAACTTTTAAAAACCAAGAGACTTCTATTAATTAGTTATCTTCAGGGCCTTCAGATAATAATCTAAGCCCCTAGAATTTAGGATAGATCAACAAACCTTTTCTTGTTTTAGTGAATCAGAAATACAGCAATTCATCCAAAATGTTACAGTTTTTATATTGAAGCTTTAAAACTGTACAAGACACACCATGTCTGCAGAGCTGCAATCATGAATTAACTCATCCATTGTCTGACATTAAGGGGATTTTGTGTTGTTGTATTTGAACATGCATTTTTTTCATGGGGTCTAAGTTACATAAAGAACATAAAGTATGGAATTGGTCAATAAATGAGCCCCAATTAAAAGGTGTTTTTGTCACTGACAGGACAGATCGTTATTAAAAGTGTCAGGCATCTTAAAAGTTAGGAGGGAGAGTTTTTTTAATGAAGTAAGACCCAACTTTTAAAAACCAAGAGACTTCTATTAATATGTTTTCTTCAGGGCCTTCAAGTAATAATCTAATCCCCTAGAATTTAGGATAGATCAACAAACCTTTTCTTGTTTTAGTGAATCAGAAATACAGCAATTCATCCAAACTGTTACAGTTTTTATATTGAAGCTTTCAAACTGTACAAGACACACCATGTCTGCAGAGCTGCAATCATTAATTAACTCATCCATTGTCTGACATTAAGGGGATTTTGTGTTGTTGTATTTGAACATGCACTTTTTTCATGGGGTCTAAGTTACATAAAGAACATAGAGTTATGGAATTGGTTAAGTCAGTTGTTAAATAAATGAGCCCCAATTAAAAGGTGTTTTTGTCACTGACAGGACAGATTGTTAAAAAGTGTCAGGCATCTTTAAAGAGAGGAGGGAGAGTTTTTTTTACTGATGTGAGATCCAACTTTTAAAAACCCCAAAACATCCATAAAAAAAAAGTTTTCAGGGCCTTCAGATAATAATCTAATCCTCAGAATTGAACTGAACTCAACTTAATTTATACAGCACCTTTCATGCATAAAAACATGAGGCCCAAAGTGCTCCACAAAATAACAGAGAGACAGAAAACAACAGCAATAGTAAAATTATAAAAGGCACGATTATAAATAAGACACTTAAAAATAAAATAAAATCAATACAGTAAAATTCATAAAATACATAAGAGTGGAAAGAAAAGTTAAAAATAAGGTAGAGTTAAAAAAGATCAGATGAATATAAGAAATAAATAGATAAATAAATAACTGATTAAATGAGATTAATACATGTTAAAGCAATGATTATAATAATGCAGTCAGGGGCTAAAAATAAACTATTCCAAAGTAAAAGCTAGATTAAAAAAGGTAAGTCTGAAGTTTACTTTTAAAAACACCCAGAGAGCTCGCCCTTCTGGTGTCCAGAGGAAGAGAGCTCCACAGTTTAGGGGCATAAAAACAGAAAGCTCTCTGGCCCGTTCTTGTGTGAGACACATGAGGAACACTGAAAAGG
The DNA here is from genome assembly GCF_009762535.1 of Notolabrus celidotus. Taxonomy (NCBI): domain Eukaryota; kingdom Metazoa; phylum Chordata; class Actinopteri; order Labriformes; family Labridae; genus Notolabrus; species Notolabrus celidotus. The sequence continues at coordinate 3,928,596 of NC_048291.1, forward strand.
GGAAGCAAGCTCAGTGATCGACCTGGAACATAAAATGACAGGAGATCTGTGATGCATGGAGGAGCAAGGATGTCAAGAGCTTTAAAAACAAGTGAAAGACTTTAAAATCAATTCTAGAAACAGGGAGCCAGTGTAGAGTTTTTAAAAGAGGGGTTATGTGGTCAGTCTTCTGTTTTCATGTTAAACCTCTGGCAGCAGCGTTCTGAACAAGCTGCAGTTTTCTGATCGATTTTTTGGGGCAAAACAGTAAAAAGGGAGTTACAGACACTCTCCAACTTTTCAAAAACAAAAAACTTGTATTCAAATTTTACCTTCAGGGCTTCCTGATAATAATCTAATCTCTCAGAATTTAGGAGTTTCCTGACTGATTAATAATTAACCTGTTTTTGTTTTTATAAAGTGATTTAGAAATACAGCAAATAATTCATACCATTAGTTTTTACCGTACAAGGCACAGCAAAGCCAAACAGTGTGTATCACCACTGCTGATGAAGAAGTCCAACTCAGTAGTTGTTATACGTTTTGTATAAAAGCCCCCCAAAAATGTATGTAAAAACAGGGACCAGTTTAATAACATAGGAGTTTCTCTTTATGTGCTACTATTGTGATAATGAATTAATCATTTTGGTCATTTTCAACCAAAACAGCTGAAACATTTTCCATTTAAGTTTTTAAAACTGGATGATTTTGTGCTTTTCTTTGTTGTAACTGCAAACTAAATATCCTTGGACTGCTTCTCTAATAGAAAAAAATCAATTGAAGGTGCCCTCTTGGACATGAAATGATAAAAAGCCTGTTGTAATGATTGACTCTTTAAAAATTTCTTCTGAGAGGTTTCATAAGATGTGGGACCCTTTCCTGGATTATGCTAAGACAATTATCTTCCACGTTATTCCCAAGCGGCAAACTCCGGTCTCCAACGATGAAGCCAATGTGGAAGTGATATAAACTGCAATACATCGAAAATCCGCTTGAGGCTGGCTGCAGAAACACCGGAAACCACATAGACATGAATGGGAAAAAGACGATCTTTGCAGCATTAATAAAAATGTTTAAAGCCTGGTTCAAAAACAGCTTGGCCCTACAACGCTAATCTCTCTAATGGCACATTTGTGAATTTTTTTCTAACATGACGGTTAAGAAGATATTAAGATTATGAGTTTTTGCCCAAATAAGGACATGACTGACGTGACTCCCGGTCGGGAACACACAGCCATTGGCTAAGAGGCTCACACTACGTCACACTCTGCCTAGTTGAGTTCCGCATTACCAATATGGCTGCTGCCGTCGATTTGCTTCAAAACAGCTCTCAGGGACAGATGGGTGACATCACGGATACTACGTCTATATTTTATACAGTCTATGGTTATTCCCCAATGAAACCTTACTTTGTGCTGCTGTGTCATGTCCTGTCTTATTTCTACAGCCCTGATTGTTCGACTATGAGACAACCCGCTCACTGTCACATATAAGGTTTGACCAAGCAGATCCATCTCCTCTTCAGTTATTGTTTTATTTTATTATTGTCACCTTTTTTTTTTTTTCATTGCTAATTATAATCATTATTGTTATTATTATTATTATTGTTGTTATTACTATGAGTATTGTATGTGTATGTATACATGTGTTATGGCTACTCTCATTATCCAAAAAAATGTCAAAATATAAAAAGAGTAGTCCGTGAGGAGGAGGTTTAAGAACTCACTAAATAAATAAAAAAGCACTCGCGGAGCTTTTGGTTTCAAAAAATACTTGAATTTATTCAGATTAACGAAAATATACTCCGGGTTGACTTTCAGAAAACGAAAACGTCCATCCATCCATCCATCTTCTTCCGCTTATCCGGGTCCGGGTCGCGGGGGCAGCGGTCTCAGCAGGGAAGCCCAGACACTCCTCTCCCCGGCCACTTCCACCAGCTCTTCTGGGAGGATACCGAGGCGCTCCCAGGCCAGCTGAGAGACATAGTCTCGCCAGCGTGTCCTGGGCCTTCCCCGTGGCCTCCTCCCAGTCGGACATGCCCGAAACACCTCCCCAGGGAGACGCCCGGGAGGCATCCTAACCAGATGCCCGAACCACCTCATCTGGCTCCTCTCGATCCGGAGGAGCAGCGGCTCTACTTTGAGCCTCTCCCGGATGTCTGAGCTCCTGACCCTCTCTTCTCTAAGGCTGAGCCCAGCCACCCTGCGGAGAAAGCCCATTTCGGCCGCTTGTATTCGCGATCTCGTTCTTTCGGTCACTACCCACAGCTCGTGACCATAGGTGAGGGTCGGAACGTAGATTGACCGGTAAATTGAGAGCTTTGCCTTCTGGCTCAGCTCTCTCTTCACCACGACAGACCGGTACAGCGCCCGCATCACTGCAGACGCCGCCCCGATCCGTCTGTCAATCTCCCGCTCCCTTTTCCCCTCACTCGTGAACAAGACCCCGAGATACTTGAACTCCTCCGCCTGGGGCAAAGACTCCCCTCCGACCCGGAGAGGGCAGGCCACCCTTTTCCGACTGAGCACCATGGCCTCAGACTTGGAGGTGCTGATCCCCATCCCCGCTGCTTCACACTCAGCTGCAAACCGTCCCAGCGCGAGCTGGAGGTCACCGCTCGATGGAGCCAATAGGACGACATCATCTGCAAAGAGCAGAGACGGAATCCCAAGGCCACCGAACCGGAAACCCTCCGCCACTTGGCTGCGCCTAGAAATTCTGTCCATAAAAGTTATGAACAGAACCGGTGACAAAGGGCAGCCCTGGCGGAGTCCAACCCCCACCGGGAACGAATTCGACTTACTGCCGGCAATGCGAACCAGACTCTGGCTCCGACAATACAGAGACTGAATGGCCCGTAGCAACAGGAAAACGAAAACGTAATTCAGCTTAATTTCGTGTGGCTGAAAAACTGTCTCAAGGCTGATTTATACTTCTGCATTGAATAGACGGCATACCCTACGCCGGGGTTCCGCGTAGCTCCCGTACCTACGCCGAGGCCTACGCACGTAGCTGACGTGCACCTCCTCCAAAATGTAACTCCCCGTAGAGCCGACGCAGACCTCAAGCCCTGTGATTGGTCCGCTCGGCGGCTTTGTCTTTCCCGCATTCATATCACTTCCGGGATCCCGGACATCGGCCGCACATCGGCCGTGTATTTCATCTCCTCCTCTCTATTCTTCATGTAATCATGTCTGTATGATAAACAGCAACATGTATCAGCTGTAGATTAACATAACACGCTCTGAAACTCTGTGGAAAAGTAAACAGAGATCGTAGCGGGACCGGAAGCAGGCGGCCGGCTATCAGAGAGACCACACTGCCCTCAGGCGTTTCGGCGGAGAATTGCTGCGCGACACGGACACACCGACCCACAAGTATGTGGGGCTCATGTCCGCGTCAGCCCCTGCTGCGTAGGGGAGACGCAGAAGTATAAATCAGCCTTCACTCCTCACTCCTGCACACAAAGGAAAAACACACCTTGAGCCAGGTGGCCTGCCCATAGGAAAATAAATTTAGAGAGGAGATCTCAAAAGTGTTTCATTTCTGTCTCCTAGACAACAATGAGATCTGTTTGAAAGCAAAATGAGTCTATAGCTTATGTCTCCTGTTTCTCATTCTTGCCTCCAGAAAAAAAGTTGTTAAAAGCTTAGTCTCCCTTTCAGTTCAAAAGGAGATCTCGTCAGAATCTGAAATGATTCTCAGGTATTTCTCAAGTGTTGTGACTCCTTTTGAGCTCAGGTGGAGAAATCAGGGAGCTCTCTCAATCTAACCTCATCCATTTGTTTTTGTCAGACTCAGTTTTTGTGTCTCATGCTGAGCTCAGATGGAGCAAAGAAAGAGCCTGAGCTCATCTTTTCATGCACATTTATAGTGCCCTGCAAAATTAAGATTTCAATGTACTTGTCCACAAACTTACAATTCTCATTAAAACATTTGAACCACTTCAAGATCAACTATTTAGATGTGAAATGATCTCTTCTTTGACTTCACAGTATGGTCCTTCTTTTACAAGTCTGTTTGGAACAAAACCACTTCACAAAAATTTAGTGGATTTGAGAGAAATTGCAAAAGATAGAGATTTCATACCAGGTATAACAGACCATTTATTTAAAATATGGGCCGCAAAAGGGCTGACCAGATTTAGCCAGATTGTTACAATTAAAGGGGTGGATTCTTTTGGGCGCTGGTGGCCTAGCAGTCTAAGCATCCCAAATACAGAGGCTATAGTCCTCTCCCATGAGATCTCTCATTTAAATCTCAAATAAGACTCATGCCATGGTCTCAACTATTTCTCCTAGTGAATTTTAGGAGAAACTAATGAGAACAATTTGAAACTTGAATGAGGCTGAAGTGAGAATCTCAATGTTGTCTCTGGAGACTTAGAAGAGAAAGCCTTGAGCAGTAACATTTTCCTCTGGGTGACTCCCTAATCAAAGGAGTGGGGAGGAGGACAGCCTGGGCAGGAGGAGGGATGTGAGAAACAAAATACAATATAACAATAATAATTCAAAATTAGTTAACCTTAGCATTATATAAATGATAATAATAATAATGTTAATTCAAATAATAAATCGGCTCCAACAACATGTATATATATATATATATACTCCATTCGATCTGCAGAGTCCCTCTGTACTTTCAAAAGATAGCTAAAGACCCAGCTCTTTAGGAAGCACTATGCACTTAGCTAGACTGTTCTCCACTGTTGTCCCCAGTGGCAGATCATGTCTTCCAGCTACAGTTGACTCACACTGTCCTGCTCTACTCTGGGAATCTGTGTTCAGGTCTGGAGTGACCCAGCACTTGGTACTTTGGTCATTATTGTGGTGATGTTAATTGTTGATGATGATAATGGAAGGTCTTAAATTGTTTGGTTGCTTCATTGTAGATGTTCCTTATTTACTTTTGTGCATTGCCTTTACACTGCTTGGCAGTACCTGCACCCAAATGGACTTGAAGCACCTTGTTACTCTTACTGATCTTGTTTCCTCTTGTCTAGATCTTTGCTTGTGTTGTTCTTGTTCTTGTATGTATGTCGCTTTGGATAAAAGCGTCTGCTAAATGACATTGTAACATTGTAACATATATAATTTGTTTTTGTTTGTATTATTATTACTATAAGACACTGTTAATTACAAGTGTATAACACATTTGTCAAATTCTGTCAGAAAAGTCCTAATAAACAAAGTTCATAAAAAAAATTGTTTGAAAGATCCATAATTCAAGCAAACAGCCATCAGCTCTCCGCTGTGTTCGATCTCTCAGAGAATAAAAACAGCCCTCATGTGTTCCCTCTGCTTTTCAGAAATTCATCCTTTCTCTCTCTGCTTGGACTTAATGCAGAAACCTCCTCCTCCGTCTGCTCAGCTCTGTGCAGCCCCCCCCCCAGAGGACAGGGAGGGAGAGGAGGAGGGGGGTTCAGTCAATGAGCCCCTCTCTCAGATTTTGTTATTTTGTTATTGTGTAATGGCCTCTGAAGGTTGAAGGATGGCTCCTCTACAGGTCTCCCCGAGGAGCGGGCCCACTATCTGGACATTAATCTACTGCTGTGAGACAGACACGCTTGTTTAGCTAGCACAAAGCCCAGTAAGCTGTTGTCTCTGAGAAAAAAAGCTGGCCGTCTCCAGAGCCACTGGAGGCTGCGAGGGCTGGAGCCAGAGTAATGACCTGTGAAATTCAGCGATAGACTTGTCCTGTTGCACACAGGTCCGCCGGCACCGGGCCTTGTTCGCGGCCTGCCGCTGATTTATCAGCGCGCCTCTGCTGGTGCCATGGGCTTTGTGGAGTTTTTTTATGTGGGTCGACCAAAGGACCCCAGTTTGGGGAAAATTGATGCAGTGTTTGTGAGTGTCAAAGCTTGGAGAGATCTGCATAAATACAAGTGTGATGTTTAAATTTAACACTAAAGCTCTTATCTGATGAAAGTCCTCAGGTTTCCAAATGATTCAGTTCAACAGTCAATATTTGAGCTCCATTCTCCCCCAGTGTATCACAGCAATGGCTTTAAATATTTACACTGCTTTGTCCCGTGAGATGGTCAATGTTTTCTCTCCTCCTCAATCAGATTAGGATGTGAGACTGAAAGTAAAGGAGTCAAAGCTTTGAAGGTGGTAAGGAGAGGAGCTGTGTCTTCCCCAGAGCAGATTATACAAAGATCAGAAGGGGCAAACTCCCCGCTGGCACCTTCTGTCTGCTAGATACAGTTTGACTTTGTTACCTCGGCTTCACAGCAGAGAGGAGAGTCTTCCTTATTCCTGCCCCGTGGGTGTTAAAGAAACGGCTCGCTGAGAGAAGAATCTGATTCATGTTGAGTACAATATCTCCTTAGATCCTGTGACAACACCATTTCTTATTCAGCTACACCCAAATTCCCCCCAAAAAAATTTGCTGTTTTAACGATTAATAAAAACAGAATTTGATAGTTTGCATTATTTACAGTTAAATTTAGAGTTTAAATGATTTACAAAGACAACAAATGTAATGTTGAAATTCAAATTTTTTGTCCTTTTATGAAAATATGGGCTTGGAGCACCGTTGGCCTAGCGGTCTAAGCGCACGCCCCATATATAGAGGCTATAACCCACGCCACAGGGGTCGCAGTTTCAATACCAGCCTCGACCATTTACTGCAAGCATGTCCTCCCCCACTCTCCACTCCCCACACTTCCTGTCTCTCTTCAGCTGTCCTATCCATTAAATGCTAAAATGCACCAAAAATATAACCTCAATTTTCAAATTGAGGGTGCAACACGTTTCAAAAAAGTTGAAACAGGGCTGCAGGTGGGACAGTTTAGCACCTGGACTCTTCTACTACTGAGCCATGATGTTGTCAATGTGGTTGGCATTGTCTTGTTGAAATATGAAAGGTCTTTCCTGTCTTGGTGGCAGCTTATGTTGCTCCAAAACCTGAATATATAGTTCAGCATCAACAGCAACTTTCCAGATTAGCTACCCATGCCATGGGCTCTCATGCATCCACATACCATCAGGGATGCTGGCTTTTGAGCTGAACCCTATAACAAGTCAGGTTGTCCCTCTCCTCCTTATACAGTAGTGTCCATTATTTCCAAAAAGAATGTAAAGTTTTTCAGATCACAGGACAGTTTTCTAATCCGCCTTGGGTCCACAGAGGTTGTCTGCATTTTTTGGATCATGTTTATAAATAGTTTCCACTTTGCATGCAACGACAAACTGTTCCCAGACGATGGTTGGTGGTTTGGAGTGATTTCGAGCCGGTACAGGGATTCCTAAAGCAGAAGAGTGTCTGTTTTTAATGCAGTGCTGCCTCAGGGCCTGAAGATCACAGCCACCCTGTATTAGTGTCCGGCCTTGTCCCTTTTGTAAGAAGATTTCTATGCTGAAGAGTAGTATTTTGAAATTGTTGAAGGATGTGCTCACACTCACAGAGTGATGGACCTCTTCCCAACTTTGCTTTTGAGAAACTCAGCCTCTCTGGTTACCCTTTCTCTACCCAGTCATGAGGATTTTCTCAATTAGTTTAAAGTCTCATTTTCTAGCCTTAAAGGTGACATATCATGCAAAATGGACTTTTTAATGGTTCTCCACCTGAAATATGTGTCCCTGTCTACAAACCCCCCGAAAATGAAAAAAATCCATTCTGCCCCTGTTCTGATTTCTCCACCTTTCTGTAAATGTGTGTGAAACGAGACGTTTCAAACTTCCTTGTTTTTGTTACGTAACAACAATATCCGGTCTGTCACAGAGTCAGAGCTCGGAGCTTGTTCAGCCCATAGACAGTATAAAATAATACTGAATCCCCTCCTCTGTTTTTCATTACCTGCACACACGTGTGCTAACAAGGAGCTTAGGAGGGAGGCATGCTAGTTGTAGGCTGTCTTAATAAACACAAAGGTCGGTTTTACTCCCCACGTCTGCAGATTTGAAGATCTAGTGGATGATTTTTATTTATCATGGATAAGTGTTAGCGCTAGTTAGCATAGCTACAAAGCTACATGTCGTAGCTGTAGCTGTGTACCAAGACACACGTCGACATACTGACAAATAAAACAACAAGTAACACAGAATCTGTGACCAATCCTTCAGAAAGGTCCTGCTGCCTTTCTGGTAGAGGTCGGTTTTACTCCCCACGTCTGCAGATTTGAAGATCTAGTGAATGATTTTTATTTATCATGGATAAGTGCTAGCGCTAATTAGCATAGCCACATAGCTACATGTTCGTAGCTGTGTACCAAGACTCACGTCTACATGCTGACAAATAAAACAACAAGAAACACTAAATCTGTGACCAATCCTTCAGAAAGGTCCTGCTACAGGCGCCTCTCCGTCAGGATCAGATTCTGGATCAGATTCAGAGGGTTGAAGTAATGTGATCTCTGAGCAGCCGTGTATATTCAGTCAACATGTAAACATCAGATCAACGTGCTGGAGAGCCGAGGCACATCCACTTCCTGAGGGGGCGTGGTCAGAGAGAAAACAGACTGTTCTGAGGAGGGCTGAAGAAGAGGGTTTTTCAGGCATGCCAAAATCTGATTTCAAAGTGTTTTTATGAGCATAAACTTTAAAGACATGTTTTGGGGACCTCTTAGACCGATATATGTTGATGAAAAAAGCGTGATATGTCACCTTTAAGTCTTTTTTAACACAACATGATGGTCATTTTTCAACTATGGCTGCTCCCATGATGACATGTCAATTCAAATTTAGGAATACTAATGCATAGACATGATTGTTTGCAAATATAAGACAGTATGGCAATGGCCAAATTTTAATTTAGAGCTCAAGTTCTACAGTTTAGAACTCCATGGTGGCTCCATCTAGTTCTCATATGCAGTCCATGGTCTGAAGTTAATGCTGTCCAAATTTACCAAACTCTTGGTGTGCCTCAGGACTGAGTGTTAGGTCCCTTTTGTTTTTGATGAGCAAGTTGATCACTGGCTAAATACTAGGGATGCTGACACTGCTTTTTCTCTTTGTTAGCATTGTCTCCAAACACAGCGCTGCGCTGCTCTGGTCAAACAGACCATATCATGAAATGTGTATCTCATAGCACCATTAAAGTCTCCACTTAATGATGGGCAATATGCGTTCCTATGGTCATGAGCTGTGGGTCATGACCGAAAGGATAAGATCGCGGATACAAGCGGCTGAAATGAGTTTCCTGCGAAGGGTGTCTGGGCTCGGCCTTAGAAATAGGGTCAGGAGCTCGGACATCCGGAGGGAGCTCGGAGTAGAGCCGCTGCTCCTCCGCGTCGAAACGAGTCAGCTGAGGTGGTTCGGGCATCTGATAAGGATGCCTCCCGGACGCCTCCCTTTAGAGGTGTTCCGGGCACGTCCAACTGGGAGAAGGCCCCGGGGTAGACCCAGAACGCGGTGGAGGGATTATATCTCCCGCCTGGTCTGGGAACGCCTCGGGATTCCCCAGGAGGAGCTGGAAAGTGTCGCTGTGGGGAGAGGGATGTCTGGGTCAATTTGCTTGGACTGCTACCCCCGCGACCCGACCCTGGATAAGCGGAAGAAAATGGATGGATGGATGGATGGAATATGCGTTCCTGTCCATTCCTATTTGGCCAAATCATCCCTTGAAAAAGATCTCTAGGAAAAAGTGGGAACTCTGACTGTTTATTGGCCCTGTGAACAAAGATACACAGAGTTTAAAGGCATTTATGTTTTCTTGTATATATTTTTGGGGCATTTTGCCTTTTATTGATAGGACAGCTGAAGAGAGGGAGTAGAGAATGGGGAAGACATGCAGCAAATGGCCTCTGTATGTGGGGCGCTTAGACCACCAGGCCACCAGCAGCCCTTTCTACCACATTTTAGGATGTTGGAACTTTATAAGGACTATAATTTGAATGCAATGTATCAATCAGTCTGTTTTGCTTGCTACCAAGTATTGAAGAACGTGCATACCATTATTTGAATGTATTGAATGTCAGTGTTTGCTCTGTGCTTCTCTTTGCCCCCCCTAATTAGCAATCACTCATTATTATGTTGTTTCTTCCTTTGTAATGTATGATGTGTTGCCTTTACATGTTTAATTTGGGTTACTGCATCACTACATGCACAAATACTGGAAAGCATCTTGGCTGGGCTTGTACGCCCTAAATTTGTATCACTCCCTGGAGTCAGAAAGGGATGTCCTGCTCATTACAGCCTCCAAGTGCTGAGGAAAACTAGTTGGAAAATTGTTAACACATACTCAGATCCAAGTTCCAACCTTTCAGCTCTGTTTAGAGTTATTCATGATTTAGTTCCATCACTTATTTTCCCATGAAGTTACACATTGGCTGACTTATTAACCCACGTTTATCATCCCCCAGAGGAAAATGTTACTACTCAAGGCTTTCTCTTCTAAGTCTCTGGAGACAAAATTGAGATTCTCACTTCAGCCTCATTCAAGCTTCAAATAGTTCTCATTAGTGTCTCCTAAAATTCACTAGGAGAAATAGTTGAGACCATGACATGAGTCTTATTTGAGACTTAAATGAGAGATCTCATTAATGGTTAATTTTCTTCTCTTTTTTTTAAATATATTTTTGGCCTTTTTGCCTTTTTTTGACAGGACAGCTGAAGAGAGACAGGAAATGTGGGGAGTAATGAGCGGGGGAAGACATGCAGGAGATGGTCGATCGGCCGGGAATCAAACCGGCGACCCCTGCGACGAGGACTGTAGCCTCTTTATGTGGGGCGCTTAGACCGCTAGGCCACCAGTGCCCAAAAGAATCCACCTCTTTAATTATAATAATCTGGTTAAATCTGGTCAGCCCTTTTGCGGCCCATATTTTAAATAAATGGTCGGTCATATCTGGGATGAAATCTCTATCTTTTGCAGTTTCTCTCAAATCCACTAAATCAGGGGTGTCCAAACTTTTTTTAAAGAGGGCCACATATGATGTTGTCAGAATACCTCAGGGCCAGTGGCTCCTACTGAGACTTTGGAATCCTAAAAGTTATATATGAAATCTCTATTTAATAACAATTATTTTAAATGTTTTCTCAATAAAACAGTAACTAGGAAGTACCATGTAAAGATTAGCAAACTTTATCTTCTTCTGGGGGAAAATGTTTTTCATTAGGGTCGGGCAATGTGGGAAAAAATATTGTATCCTTATTTTCCTATGGCAGGATCATGATCTGGATTTCATCACACTTCTTTTTCATGTTGTTTTTAAGACTGTTCTGACCAGCAGACAACATTTTAAGAACAAAATAATTATTTTCCTGAGTTCTGAAGATTTTTTATGTACCTAATTTTGCCTTTTCTGCACAATTTCATAATTTTGATCTTGTCTTGTGTCCTCTTTTGTGTCTTCTGAACTTTTAGTGTTCATCAATAACATTCTCACATCATGATGAAAACATTAATTTGAAAACCTGTCAGCTTTAAGAGTTCCTATGTTTCTTCTTTATTGCCGTCTTGAAGAATTCCCAGTGTTTTGGCTTTAGAGAGGGAGTCCATATGAAGCTTTTTGAGAAGTTTCTGGATTGACTTTAGTTGTATGTGTGCGCTTGAAAGAAACTGCAAATGTACAGATGATTCAGAATGTGATTCATTTAATTGCTATGAATAACACAATTTAAGATGGAAGCTTGGGGCCATAAATAAATGGACCTTGGGCCGCGATTGGCCCCCGGGCCGTACTTTGGACACCCCTGCACTAAATTTTTGTGAAGTTGTTTTGTTGTTTTGTAAAGGAAGGACCATAGAGTGAAGTCAAAGAAGAGATCATTTCACATCTAAATATCTGATCTTGAAGTGGTTCAAATGTTTTAATGAGAGTTGTAAGTTTGTGGACAATTACATTGAAATCTTAATTTTGCAGGGCTCTATAAATGTTCATGAAAAGATGAGCTCAGGCTCTTTCTTTGCTCCATCTGAGCTCAACTTGAGACACAAAAACTGAGTCTGACAAAAACAAATGGATGAGGTGAGATTGAGAGAGCTCCCTGATTTCTCCAGCTGAGCTCAAAAGGAGTCACAACACTTGAGAAATACCTGAGAATCATTTCAGATTCTGACGAGGTCTCCTTTTGAACTGAAAGGGAAACTAAGCTGAGACTTTCTGCAACATTTTTTCTGAAGGCAAGAATGAGAAACAGGAGACATAAGCTATAGTCTCATTCTGCTTTCAAACAGATCTCATTGTTGTCTAGGAGACAGAAATGAAACCCTTTTGAGATCTCCTCTCTACATTTATTTTCCTATGGGCTCAGGTTACTTCTTGTTTCTTTAAATTTACACTCCTTGGTTCACACATTGACTCTTTCTGTTCCTGTCCGGTCCTCAAACGAATTGATTTGACACAACACGCCTCTGTCCTTTTACAGGTAGCTGATAGGTAGTTGAAAAGTGATTATGGGATCAGATATCATGACTAATCAATAGCTTTTCACCCTGCCTGCTTGCCCTTCAGGTGTCCGTAAATTCCCCAGGGAAGGAGGCGGAGTTCATCCCGTGTAATAAAAGTAAAGCTCGGAGGGAAAATGTGACGGATGTGGAGGGCCTGTGCCAGCGAGGAAAAGCGAGAGTGGGACTGTCAGACATGTCGACTCCGGCGTGGTGATGGATGGAGAGTGAGGTAAGACAGATGACATCGTCTGTCTGAGGCCGTGTTGTCATAGTGGAGGATTGCCGCTTGTCTTAACCTCTCAATATCAGAGAGCAAACTGAAGTTTGTTTACACTGCTCCAGTGGAGTGATTTAGAGTGAGGGGGCTCGGGGGACGAGGGTGTAGAAGGTATGCTCACTGAAGGGTCGGATCAGGTTTCCAAACATACCCTTTGAAATCAAATAGCGACCGTCCCAGGCGTTTTAAACTCAACCAGCCCAGCTTGGTTTTCGACCACAGGGCAGAGAGGAGGCAGGAGTTATAGTATCAGTATTGGCCTCTAAAGACCCGTTTGAGTCAGGAATCTGGGTATGGCAAAGCAGAAAATGGGGACAGTGGGTTAACTGAATGGAAGTATTACAATCAATGCAAGCCACTGCTTGACAATGGCACTGATGAAGACATAATTCACATTAAAAGCCACATAAAGCATTTTAATTCTACACTAATGTTAATGACAAGGTTCCCACGCGTCCTGGAAAAACTGGAAAACACCTGAAAAATGGGAGAAAAAGCAAAATGTCCTGGAAAATGATTCCAACATGACTGTGTGCGATCTAACAAGGTTAAAAAAACATATCCCCATTCAACATTTGTGGCCATTTTTGTCATTCAGATCTATTTAAATCAATCTATGCTCTGATCCTCTTATTATTATTATTCCTTTATGTCAGTAAGGCAGCTTCCAGATTCCTTTGCTGGCTCTTTTGTTTTTTTACTTAGCTAATGTTATATTTTTTGAGAAAAGAGAAAGCTGAGATGAAAGTTGCCCATCAAGCCATGAAGGTCATAGGGAAGACTGGCAACCCTTCCCTGCAGGCCATTTATGAGCAGTGTGTTCTTGGGCAGGCCCAGAGAATACTTGGAGACCCGTTGCACATCCTTTACTCTCAGTATGAACTTTTACCATCTGGAAGAAGGTACAGTGTAAATTGAATTGTTTTAAAAACTTCTTTGTGTTATGGTCCTGATTTGTTGTGTGATTTGCCCTAACCCTCTCTCTCTCTTCCTGCAGGTTGCATGGGTAGGGGCGGGGCCGGTCTCCTCAGCAGTGAGGCTCATCAGGCACACCTGTCCCTGATCTGCTCATCAGCACTGGCTTCTTAAGCCACCACCAAACACTCCTCCAGTGCCAGATTATTCCTCTAGCCGCATGCTCCATGTCCCGTTGTAGCCTTGCTCCTGAGGAGATTCAAGCCACGCTTTTCTGTTTACTTATCTCGAGTTGTTTCCAGAGGATTGATTCCTAGTTTTTGTTTGTGAGTTTTTGATAGAACCTTTTTCCCCTTTTGGGTGATTTTGTGTTACTCCTAGTTTTGTACTTTTTCTCAGTTGTTTTTACCCGCAAGGCGCTTTTTGTTGAACCTTGGTTTTTGCTTAATAAATACTTTTTCCCTGTACTCTGCATTTGGGTCCTAGTCCTTTGCTCAAGCCGTAACACTTTGTGCCAATCTCTATCAGAGTTTTAAATAGTAAATAGCCTGTTAGGCTGTTTTCAAAACCGCCTACTATACTAGAAGTACATACATATAAAATGTAGAATATAATTTAAAATCCTTCTTTTAACCTACAAAGCCCTTAAAAATCAGGCACCCTAGTATCTTAAAGAGCTCATAGTGCCCTGTTACCCCTCTAGAACTCTACGCTCCCAACATGCAGGCTTGCTAGTTGTACCTAAAATCTCTAAAAGTAGTATGGGAGGTAGAACCTTCAGTTATCAGGCCCCTCTCCTTTGGAATTATCTACCAGTCAGGGTCCGGGAGGCAGACACCCTCTCTACTTTTAAGAGTATGCTTCAAACTTTCCTTTTTGACAAAGCTTATAGTTAGAGCTGGATCAGGCTTGGACCAGCTTTTGTCATGCTGCTATAGGCCTAGACTGCCAGTGACGTCCGGCTCAGCAAGCTACAGAACAGATTCAACAGAATAGACATACTGCATATTAAATTCAAATGTAGTATGGAGCATGCAGGAGCCACTGCCTACTACATTCATAGGTAGTGTGTAGAAACAGCCCAAGTGACATCCTCAGAGGGCAACAATGCTTTCATGCATACAGAAAAAGCAACCAAATTGGAACTTCCTGAAGAGTGCAAATGCCGTCACATTGGAGGATGAGATCAAAGTCATCAGTTCATACAGACCAGGAAGGAAGGGAACAGTTAGAGGATTAAGTCTCAATGATGAGATTCAAAGTTAACTTTTAGGATTAATACCAGGAATAAGGATTAATAGATTAAGAGGTGATGGATTTTAATTATATTCTCAACACTCCAACTTCATCGACAAAATGCAAACTCTTCTTCTTCTGATTTATTTTTTGTTATGACCCCGTCCTTAAAATCTTCCATACCTTTGGAATGGCGCTCTCATAAACCAACTGTCTCAGAGAAAAGTACTTAAATTTATGCTTTGATCGTTTCTGTCTGCCAGCAAAGGGAAGGAAATCTTTCCTGCAAATACAAAGGTGTAAAGTTAGCTCCTCCCTGCCTCTTATCAGGGTTTAATTGCATCATCTGTATCAGCTGCTTACTTTAAAACATGCATCATGAAAAACTGTAATTCTTGCTGAGTGAAGCAGAGAGCTGATTGATTTATGACGACTTGTGTTGCTAAAACAATAAGACGTCCTGGGGAAAAACACCAAAACATCCCTTGAGATGAACTTGCTGAATGCTCTTTGAAACAACATGGTTCAGTGTGTGTGTGTGTGTGACAGAAGATGGATTGGGGTCTGGCTTCTTTTGCCAGGAGTCAGGTGAGGGAGATCGGTGTTGGTGCATCAGTGCTGGGGGTGAGTAAGGAGGGTTTAGGTGCTTTTCCAAAGCAGGTCTGAAGTCATCGCTGGGCCTGGTTTGTTGGATATATGTATGTGTGTGTGTTGGGGTAGGGGGGTAGCGTGGGGCTGGGATTACACTGTCACACTGTTCATAGTGTTTATGCATACCAGGCCACTGTGAGTGCCTCTTTGTCGCGTAAGTGTTTACTTGAATTTATTTTGGGAGAATTCCACATGACCGGGACGGGGATCTCTATAAATTATGGAATCGAGCGCTTTGTGTAATGATAACTTCTGTCAGTTAGTCAGGCTGTGTGACAGTGTTTTTAAGAGTGTGTAAATACAGGGGGTGGTGAGAGAGGGAGGGAGGGAGGGGGGGGGCGTCTGGGTGCTGAAAGGTGCTGCAGACGTTCTTGTTCATTTAGGCTCTTCAGTGGAACAATAACAAGACTTTCAAATGAGCTTCTCACACCACTCTGACACATCTCAGAGACGGCAGCGGGTTGTGTAATGAGACTCCAAGATTACTGCTCTTAAAAGTTCAAAATATTCAGGTTAATAAACATCTGATATGATGGGCTGATGTCCTAGTTTCTGAGTTCCCAGCTGGCTTGTAAGAAAACCAGTACAACAACTAAACATGGAAAAGATGGATTGACATACAGATGATGATGTAATATTGATATTTTCTTTTCCCTCCTGGAATCCAGTTTAAAGTTCAAGTTTTCATCACCAGAGACAAAACATCACCTCTCTGTTTACTGTAAGTGTAACCAGGCGGATGTGTGAAAACCACTGAATGAGAAGGTGTGTCCAAACTTTTGACTGGTTGTGTATACTAACTTTAAGGGTTTCTATCTCAAGAGTGTGAACTAATTGCATAATTGCAGTTAATTAAGACACTGAAGCGCTCCTGGACGCCTTGACCTTTAAGTACAACAGCACCATCTAGTGGCCGATTGGAGAAATACTAGAGTTAAAGTGTGTGACCAGTTTTTTTTCTTAAGTGACTGTTTAGTCATAAATTTACCATAAAGAAACCGTGCTGTCAGTGGTTCTCATTTGGAATTCACATATAGATCATACTCAGTCTTAACATCTTCAACATAATGCTGAATCTATGTGTAAATGTGTTATTACAAGGGCAACACATCCTGACATTTAAAGGTACAGTGCAGAGAACTGGCAATATTTAGCGATATACTCTACCAGTCAAAAGTTTGGACACACCTCGTTCAATGGCTTTCATTTATTCTAATTATTTTCAACATTGTAGATTAACACTGAAGACATCAAAACTATGACATAATCTGGTTTTGCCATAATCTGGATTACAACAGTAGTCAAATAGGGCTATCCATTGTGTGCTAACCCTACCTCTGAACAACACAACTGATGGTCTCAAACACATTAAGAAGGCAAGTCATTCTACACATGAACTCTTGACAAGGCTCATGTTCATTAGAAACCAGTCCAGGAGACCACTTCAGGAAGCAGACTGAGAGAATACCAAGAGTGTGCAAAGCTGTCATGAAGGAAAAAAGGGGGCTACTTTACAGAATCTAAAATCTAAAATCTATTCTGCTTTGTTTAACACTTTTTTGTTCATTAAATAATTCCATATATGTTCTTTTTATAGTTTTGGTGCCTTCAGTGTTAATATACAGTGTTTACAATAATTAGAATAAATACAAACCCTTGAATGAGAAGGTGTTTCCAAACTTTTGACTGGTAGTTTCTAGACTGAAGCGCTCCCTTGCTCACCCCTTCTTGTTGGTGAAGCGACAGTGGCCTTCAAGGACAAGAAGCTCCCATGATGCATGATCATTTATGAAGTTTGCATCATCAAAACAGTCTTTCAGTACAATTTCTTTCCCACAACTGCTCTTTTCTTCATCTTTCAGACAATGAATTTAGCGCAGCCACTAGACTCAAAAATGTGACGTTACAAGGATGTAAATCTAAAGCAGGGGTGTCAAACATACGGCCCGTGGGCCGAAACCATCCCTCCAGAGGTTCCAATCTGGCCCCTGGGATGTCTTTGCAAAGTGAATTTTTTTCATTTTCTCAATAAGAGTAACTGCTATTTCAGATTTGTCCTCTGGGGGTCGTATACCATCATAGATGGGGCTCACCTGAACGGCGCTCTTGGACTTTTTTCTCTCAAAGTGAGGAAATATGAATATTTGCAGTTTGCATAATCCGGTGGAAATTCATAGACTTTTTAGAGCACTTCATACTCCAATTTTTCATGAATCAATTTTTTGCACTAAAACAAAGGTTATTAGCTAGGTTATTATGATACGTACGTGGCCCCTGAACTGAAATGAGTTTGACACCCCTGATCTAAAGTATTCTCTATGATCGATTTTTTGGAAATGTTAACAATCAATTATTGATTCAATCAATAAAAAAACATTGAGTTTTCTTATGCAGGGTATATGCAGGAACCCTGAGGTACCTCTCATAAAAATGTTAAGACCTCATTGCAACTTTAAGCTGTTGTTAGCAACACATCTTTAACAGTTGCAGTTTTCAATTTAACCGGAATGAGGTAAGCTGAGAAGGAATAAAGCTCCAAAGAATAAATTCAACTAAAGGCAGGTTTATTGACATTCCCACATCATGATCAACATTTAGGACATGTGCCTGAGGTTGTGTGATTTGCTTTCCATCAGCTTCTCTGAGCTTCTCTTTCTGCCTTCGTGTCGTCACACTAACTCAAGTAAAGGATCTATGTGCTTCCCAGTCGTGCACAGGGTCATTTGTGAGTAGGAGGGGCAGCTGAGGCAGATTATAATACCTCATAAAATCACAATTCAGACTTTTTAAGGTCCTTAATTTCCCCACAATTGATTCATCAACTTTTAATATTTTTTAAGACCCCGCGGACACCCTGGTATAATGAATGTGTGGGGAATGCCTGTTTGAAAAGGTACGTTTTTAACTGTTTCTTAAATGAATGAAGTGAGTCAGAAGCACAGATGTGTGGAGGGGAGAGAGTTCCAGAGGGTGGGGGGCGGCTCTGGCAAAGGCCCGGTCCCCCAAGGTACGGTGCTTGGATTTAGTAATGGGAGTGAGGAGGTTGGAGTCAGAGGATTCGGAGGCGGCGGGAGGGGTGGTAGTACTGGAGAAGGTCAGTGAGGTATGGGGGGGGCCAGGTTATTGAGGGATTTGTACGTGGTGTGCAGGATCTTGAAATGGATGCGCTGTTTTGGGGAGCCAGTGGAGCTGTTGAAGGACAGGGGTGATGTGGTCTCTGGAGCGGGAGTGGGTGAGTAGCCGGGCAGCAGAGTTCTGTATGTATTGTAGTTTTTGTAGATGGGAGGAGGGAAGACCATACAGGAGGCTATTACAGTAGTCGAGTCGTGAGGATATAAAAGCTTGAATTAGGGTTTCAGTAGCAATTAATCTCTTAACCAATGAATCCTTGATTGCTTGTTAACATCCCTAGTACCTTACTAGATTTCCTGCTACCTGCAATATCACACACTGTACCTTTAAGAAGCTGGAACCAGAATGTTTGGCGTTAAGTTACAGTAGAAAAAGGACACCACAGGCGGACAAAAGGCTGTACCATTTATTAGTCGCTTCGACAGGTGGCACAATACAAGGATTGACGACGCTGTCCTACCCTGAAAGGCGCCTGATTTGAAATAAATAGATTGTAAAGAGACAGAAACATTCTCTTGAGAGGGTTAGTAGATCTAAAACAAAACTGGAAAACAAGATTATGCAGAGTTCATTCTCTCCATCAGTTTAAATACCCGATAGAATAAAGTCTTATAAACACATGATTGCACTCAAACTGGTATTTTTCTACCACCTGATGCATTTGAAACAGTCAAATAATGTTTGTTTTTTATACCTGAAAGTCATGTAATAGGAGAATGCACTTGTTCTGTTTTGTTTGGCAATCCTTACTGGGACCCACTTCTGTGTCTTTGTCTCAGTAAGGGCAGCAGAAATGTGTCCTTCACACGCATTCATGTTTAGTCTACCAGCAGGGCCTTTTTTTTTTTCAAAACAATACAGACAAGTAAATAAAGATAGTCCGTCTCGGTGCTTTACTCTAGGGGCGCTCCTTTTATTGAACAACCTGAAATTCTAGCTATCTTTGGGGTAATGCCTTTTGTGTTTAGTCTTTGAGGGGGAAGAAAGGCACAGTCTGCAGAGCAGGGTCAGACAAGAGTTCAGTTGAAGTGCTTGGTTGCCGAACTCCTCTCGGGGGAACAGAAAGTAGCGCACATTTGTTGTGGTTTCTTTTCCGTTACATCAGATAAAAACCTTTTCTCTGTTTCTCTCTCTCTCTTTCTCTCTCTCTCTGGGAGGGCTGGGCCTGCAGTTCCTGAACCCATGCAGGCAGGGTGGGGCGAATTGAGACATCTGCAGCTGCAGCGAGTGAAAAAAACAACTTTGCGTTTTGGTACACCAACAGACACAGCGAAACCTGGAGTTTTGTGGTCGGCGCTGAACAATGCCAACGGTTTACAGTCGAGCTTTGTCCACGCCCAACTTTTTTCCCACAATGGCTTCAAAGCCAGCTCAAAGGGCTGATGGGGAGCTTTGAGGCAGGAGCAGACAGGTATATAGAACATATAACAGTCCCAGTCGCAGAGGCCGATCAGCCGGCTCGACTCCCAGCCGGCCGACCATCCGCTGCATGTCATCCCCCACTCTCCACTCCCTCACATTTCCTGTCTCTCTTCAGCCGTCCTGTCAATAAAAGGCAAAAATGCCTAAAAATATACCTTTAAATTTAAAAAAATATAAGTCTGATAGGAAAGAAGTTGCTGGTGAATTCCTTCTTTGAAGGTCAGAACTGGAAAAAAAAAAAAAAAGCTAAATCAAGCAAGCACTGACGGAGACTTATCAACGCCAGGGAGCAACCAGATGTCCAAAATGCCAGGTAAACTGTGCTGAGCAAGCTGGCTGCAAAGTGGAATTAAAAGCTGGTGATGATGGTGAGCATTATTTTGGAGTTTTGAGGTGGTCGCTGATATTAAAACAAGAGCAGAGTCCAATCAAATTTGAGCTATATAAAAACAAAAATGGAGGACACAGTGATATACAGTATACCCTGGAGGGAGAGGTCATCCTACCCCCACGAGATATGAATATACATATGCAGCAAATGTAGGAAAAAGAGGTAGCTAATTTATCATATAGAATAAACAATACTATACTAAGAGTTAAAAAACTTAGCTATTGAGATTGTGAACTAAACGTTTGCTACCGATAGAGGATGCTAAACCCGCTCGTGCTACGACTTCATCGCTTCTTCAGATCATTCCACGAACGCAAAGAAACAAAAAGAGATCAACAAGAATGGGAGGTATGATTTCTAATCATAGCTCCACGCTGAAAACGATGAATATACTGAATAAGTTATGTTTCTCCGGGATCCCAGTGATGACACAAGCGAGGATTTGTCTCTTTTGAGATGATCAGGCAGGACCAAAATGCAGACTGTGTACTGATCCTCCTCTGCTGCTATTTCTAGAATATAAGCAGATTTAGGCAAATAAATAAACACTACAATAACTCGTATTCTGTCCTCTGTATCTTTTTCTTTTCAAACTAAAAACTGGTCCTTCGCCAGAAAACAAATTATCCGCGGTTCCTTGACGCATTCCGCATTCCTCAGGAATTCTCCGGGCTGCAGGTTTGATCTCAAACCGTCTCTGTTTGCTTCAAAGGCCCACATCTGGTTTGCAGTTTCAGTAGTTGCGAATGCTGAAGAAGCCCACGCTGGTCGGAGACTCCTTGACTGTGACGGTTACCAGATTAGCCGTGACATCCGTAACGAACACATGTTCTATCAGGCTTCTGGTGGGCTTCCAGTCCTGGTTCTGGATGGCTCCTGTCCCAGCGTAGGGAGAATCCTGATCCGACTCCGAGCTGCTTTCGTCCTCGCCCGTGCTCATGTCGTTCATTTTGGCTTTCTTGCCGTCCTTGGGGGCCGATCTCTCCTGCTGGCTCTGGATCTCTGTGGAGGATTTCTGGATCCCACTTTTCTCCAGCCTGCTTGGGACTCTCTGGTTCTGGATTTCTGTCGTCACCTCGTGAGCTTTGTCCGCTACAGGCTGAGTGTTCCTTGCGGGTAGTCTCCCGGGTGTTGCCGGACTCTTAGGGAGGTTATACTCCTGGTTTTGTGTGACAGCAGTTTTCCTTGCAGGGTTTGTTGCATTTCTCAGGCCTGATCCTGGAGTAGTCCCGTTCCCAGGAGCCTTGTTGCTTTGCGCCTGTTTGCTCTGGAGGTTGAGAGGCTGAAGGCCAGATCCTTGATTGGATGCAGCATTCTTAGATGGCAGGGACGCCATCGCTTTAGTATTGGGTATCCGCTGCAGTGTTGACACAGGGGTCTGGGGTTTCTTTTGTCCATTGGGGGAACTTAGCGTATGCTGAGTGGTCCCTTGAATGGGGTGCTTGGAAGTATTCAAATTCAAAGCTGCGACCCCTTTGGATTTACTCGCAGCTGCTTTCAAATCCAGACTTGTCCCGCTGTTCACAGACAGTTTCCCCTCGCTGGCGCTCCTGTTCAGGATGGATTTGTTCATGGAGGGGGAGGCAGGCTGGACTGACCTCCCAGATACCACAGAGCTGGCTGAGTTTTTAACCGCCCCTCCCTGGGTCAAAGAGGTCCTGCTCTGAGCGCCCGCCGCATCCCGAGGCGAGCCCCGATGAAAACCCATGAAAGCAAAACTCGCCGGGTGAACCGGTTTCTTAATCGTACCCGGAACATCCACATCCTTGGACGTCTTCAGGACTTTGCGAGCGCCTTTGCTCAGTTGGATTTCCTTCACGTCCGGTTTCTTGCTCCGTTTCTTGGGGGGCTCCTGTTTGGCCACGACGATCTGTGCCTTCTTCTGGGGGACGGGGTGAAGCTCTCGAGTTCTGATGCTCGGATTCGCCGCTTTCGCGTTGCTGCTGTTGTCGTCGTCATCGTCGTCAGATGAGGAGTCGGAGGAGGAACAGGAAGACGAGGAATCAGAGGAGGAGGAAGAACCAGAGGAAGAGCTGCTTGATTTGGGAACTTCAGGCACATTTTCCTAAAAATCAAGAACAAATATTAGACAGTGTGCTCAGCCGTAAAAAAATACGATACTCTGCTTCAAATTCCACTCACCAATATTTTCCGTGGTCGTCCTCTCGGCCTTTTCCCTTTCTTGCGCAACAGAAGTTCCTTTTCTTGCTCTCTATTCAAATAAAAGCCAATGTCAACAAATGCTGCAAGGGAAGCCAAGTCACCAACTTTTGGCATGGGTCAACATTTCCTAGTTAAACTTGTGCTGTGGATTCTCTGTGCCAACATTTGAAGTTTTTGTCACTTATTACAGTAAATCTAACATGAATTAAGTCTGTCAGGTTCATGTTTTCCATATTGCTGATTTCATATCCTCTCACATCTAAAAGAATCGAAGAGTACTCTAAAGCCTCAGGTCCACAGGATGCGTGGTGCACTGCGCAGTCGATATGTTCCCATTCTAGTCAATGCTCTAAAAAGGTCCACAGGGCGGCACTGCGGGGCGTCTCAGCTCGGTCTCAGGAGCGTGCCCCCGCGCCGCTCCACCAGAGATACGCTTCAAGTCTATTTTTGATGCACCCAGGACGCATCAATATGCACAGAAAAGAACAACCTAGACAGGAAGTCAGGCACGAGGATCGCTTGCAGCATCCGCCAATCTCAAAATAAAACACAACACACGGACTCCTGACCGTTTAAAGATCTTATAGATCAGAAATACTCATCGATTATGGATGTAAGATACAAACAGCCACATATCTGTGATCCAGGTCGACTACAACAAGACTTTACAGTCCCTCCAGGAAGTTGCGATTTCACGATCGCAACTGTCAATGCCTGTCACCTTAACCTCAGCCCCTGTACGTCATCGGTTTTGTCATCAGTTTCACTTCCTTGGAACATAAACCTAAATCCTCACTTGATCGGCACTTTTCAACAACAAATCACGCACAGAGAACGGGTGAAAAGAGGGGACAGCAGGCAGAACAAGTGACCATGACAACGTTGTTTAAATAAATTGAGGGGCTCAGTGTTAGCTTGGTCTCTACCTGCAGCAGGTGTGCTTTATGAACCAGCTCTCCTCACCTCCACGCATCTGTCTCATCTTCATTGAGGATTTTTACCCCCTGGTGTGCGTTAGTGACAAAGACACAACCGGGGGACGTCTGTTTAATATTTGATATTTGTTGTTGTTGCTGCTGCCATTACTGTAAAAAGCTCTGCGTCTACAGCTTGATTTAATCCAGTTTGGTGATACATCAGACACATTCAGTAAGTTTTGATCAACTCCTAGTCATCGATGATGCAGATTCATTTCACTGCTAAATCTGCTAAATTACAAATTACAGTTGTTTTTAGAAAACATTCTTGATGTGGCCACTGTGACTGTATTTTGATTCTCTTGATAAACAGAAAAACGCCATGAAAGGTCTGTATTGCACATTCACGACGGTCCCTGAATGCACCTCGCAGTGACAGAGGCACTGGACAAACAGTCGGTTCACGGCACTCTGAAATGAATCTGCATATTTGATGACTAGGAGTTGATCAAAACTTACTAAATGTGTCTGATGTTTCACCAAACTGGATTAAATCAAGCTGTAGATGCAGAGCTTTTTACAGTAATGGCGGCAAAAACGTCAAACCTCAAATAGTAAACAGACGTCCCCCGGTTGTGTCTTTGTCACTAACACACACCGGGGGGTAAAAATCCTCAATGAAGATGAGACAGATGCATGGAGGTGAGGAAAGCTGGTTCATAAAGCAAACCTGCTGCAGGTAGAGACCAAGCTAACACTGAGCCCATCAATCTATAAATAACAACGTTGTCATGGTCACTTGTCCTGCCTGCTGTCTTCGTTCTTCACCCGTTCTCTGTGCGTGTTTTGAAAAGTGCCGATCAAGGGAGGACTTGCGTTTATGTTCCAAGGAAGTGAGATTGATTTTGAAACCGATGACGTGCAGGGGCTGAGGTTAATGTGATTGGTCAAATTTGCGGGAAAGTTGCGGTGATTGTATAAAACTGCCAGGCTGCGAAAAAATCCCGCTGATTGGTTGAATTTGCGTTGATAGTTGCGATCGCGAAACCGCAACTTCCTGGAGGGACTGATTTCAGATTGCGTGAAGTGTCTGTGCCTCTGTCGCTGCGAGGTGCATTCAGGGACCGTCGTAAATGTGCATTACAGTCCTTTCATGGCATTTTTCTGTGAATCCAGAGAGTCAAAATACAGTCACAGTGGTCACATCAAGAACGTTTTCTAAAAACAACTGTAAATTAGCGTATTTAGTTGCCCCTGAGATGCTATTTGGGGAAAAATGCAAAAAAAAAAAAGTGCAACTTTCACTGCAATTTTTTCAAAAAGCTGTCGCAAAAATCAGGCTTTTTGGGCCGCAACAATCACAAAAAAATCCTGCTAAATCCTGGAGGGACTGACTTTAGGATGAGGACAACACAATAGAGCCGAATAATTCCTATTAAACTCATTTAAACCTGCAAAAACAAATCTTCACTGTTCTGCTGCATACTCAGTGATGATTAAAGCACTAAAGTCATGGAATACTCTCCAAATGAGCAGAAATTCAACCACAGAAAATCTCTGTGACCTGTTGTTTGTATGTGGTTCTCTCTATACTGGACCCAGCTGATCCTATCTGCTCTGAGCTGTGCTACGCTCCCAATATGCGTCCTGTGGACAAGTGCGCACGCCCTCGCTGCGCAGCCGTAACGCAGCGCACACGCATCCCGTGGACTCCCCGGGTAATAGATGGGACAAGTTCACTGACACTGGACATATGCCATTTTAACAACAGATAGTGAAATTCACAGACATACTTATTTTGCCAGGCTTATTATAGAGTCAAAGGGTGTTAATGACTTAATAGGGACACTCACTTCTTGTTGAACGCTGCAAGCAGTCTCGGGTCGAGGATGTTCTCTTGGGGCTCCCAGCTGTTGTGCCTGAAATACAGCAAAGTTTCAAAGTGTCAAACTCAACAGAGTCAGTGAAAAGGTAGCCGGACAAGATCTCAACATTGAACCTAAATTTTAGAAACTCAGAACCTTTCAAATTAAGATCTTTTGTTTGAATTCAGAAACGGATATTTATGCTGTTCCACTCACCTCGTGCAACCTGATGGTTATATTAAGACAAATATGGTTGCATTAATTCTAACTTAAAGTTAGCAAGAATTCAAACCTGTGGCGAATCAATAATAAATAGAAAGGGAAAGTTTTAATTATGACTGCTTTGTTTTAGTTACAAGACACAACTTCATGCTGGCTAGGGATGTGCGCTGGTAAGCACCAAAATGACTCATCAGTTTAGTGAGTTATTAATATTTTCATTAAGGTAGGCTTGAAGTGCCGGTCATATGTTGTGCCTTAGCTTTAGCGCAGCCACCCGCCATTAGACAAGGCTGCAGCTGTAGCGCTTAAACACCCTACTATCCAGATGTAAACAAGCACAGATGACAGATGGTACCTCGTAGCACAGATCAGTTTGGCACAGTATTTACATCTCAAAGACAAAGCTACGTTGTGTGCAAGCTGCTTCTAGTTAACTCTACATACACTACAATGCAGAACAAGTACAGGCAGGTGGATGTTAACCTGCATGGAGGACTTAAAGCTGGGGTTGGTAGTCTCGGAAAACCAGCATGAATTTGAATGTAGCTTTTCCTCAGGACTCCGTCTAACCCCTCCCCTCCTCCCTCGGAGCTCCTCCAAAACGACGCCCCCCCGCTCACATGCACGAGCGCCGCTGATTCTCGACCATATGATGGTGACTGATTCAAAACCGGTCCTCACCAAAACATTCTCATAGTGAAAGTTAAAAACATAAACAAACATGGCTGCTGTTAGTACTCACAACTATCATGCTAGCATTATCCAGTTGTACTGGTGACACGATATCAGGAGAAAAGTTATAACACATATATAATACTGTAACAGCTCTACTGTTTGTTAAACGTGTTCAGTGTAGATGTTCTTAATTCCTACAGTGTTGACGGTCAGTGAAGGCATCAGGAGAGGTGTAGAGAGTGCGAGTGGGAGAGAGGAGAGACAAGAGGAGAAGTTCTTCATTCATTCAAACATTGATTGTTGCTTTGTTGGTTGGCGTGATCACGGCCGACAGTGACCGGTTATTAAAACTCAACTTGTTCACGAATCGGCTCGTCATCACTACAGCGTCCGGACGGACGCTACAATAAATATATATTTCCTGTAGGACTTACTGAACGTCATTAATTATTCTGCTTGTTGGTGAGAGCTTTTTAGACTCTGATCCGGACTACAGTCCTGAGCAAAGCACCTCATCAGGTCAGAGGGGACAGGCCCGAGGACGAGCGAGAGGGGCAGTAAATAGAGTCAGGGGAAGTAGAGGCAGGAGACGGGGACTCGGAGGAGTGCACACCGGGGAAATGTACGCGCAGGAGGAGGGCAGAACGGCTGGACGGGATTTGATTGGTTTAAAATTTGGGGAGCCAAAAAACAGTGATTGCTTGGTGTTTTCCCAGGTTTACTCCGGCTGTAGATAGCAGCTTTCATCACTCTTTTTTAGGAACACATCATGTAATGATTGCCATCAGGACATAAAGATCATTTTAACCAGTATAACAAAAAGTGTATCTAAATCTGATTACCAACCCCAGCTTTAAGGCAGGGGTGTCAAAACCGGCCCGCCAGAGGTTCAAATCCGGCCCGCGGAACAAATTTGTAAAGTGAAAAAATTACAGAGAAGACATTAACTGCGATTTTTTAATAAAAGTAATTACTATTTCAAATCTGTCCTCTGGGGGTCGCATACTATCAGAGAGCTGACGGAGCGCACCTGAACGGTGCTCCGGGACTTTTTTTCTCAAAGTGAGAAAATAGATGACTTGCTGTTTGCATAATCCGGTTGAGATTCATAAAGACTTTTTAGAGCACTATAAGAGGATCCAATTAGCACTAAAGTTTACATATATGTAAAGTTGTCACAGTAGGAACGGTGGATCCACAATCTTCGAAAAAAGAGCCACATATTGTACGTGTGCTTTCCATACACGTGCATGCATTACAGATGCGCTCCGTGAACACTAACACTACACCCCTTCATACAACACCGTCCAGCAAGCAAAGTGTTCATGCTGGAGCTGAGGGGTCCAAAATAAGTCAACTTTACCTCCTTTATTATTATAATCTCTCTGTTCTTTTGCAGTAAACATTACACTCTGTGTGTCAGGTGAATGGGTAACCTGTGTGCTTGGTGTGTTCGCAGCAGGTTTCAGGGCTTAAAGAGTCAAATATTCGACCCCAATATGAGACTCATCATGCAGAAAAATACAACAGCTGTTTTTGTTCAAAGATAGTTCATTAAATGTGAACATTTTCAGAATGTACTTGTACCTTTTTGCACTAAAACAAAAAGGAACAATTTGGAGTTTTCAATATTTATAGGTTATTATGTTGTGATTTTACTGGTCCGGCCCACTTCAGATCAACTCGGGCTGTATGTGGCCCCTGAACTGAAATGAGTTTGACGCCCTCTGACTTAAGGCTAATGATGCTAGCTGTGCTAGTGTTAGTGACACTCAGCAACCAATTTAGGTTAGTTTACCCACAGACTGTGATCCCATGTGTAGCCATGTTATATAAATTGTACGACTTTGACTTAAAGTGACTTTTTTAGCTTTCCTCTATATTGGTCATTAAGTCAGAATTTAAATTTCCATTTAAATAACTGGGGAATGAGTTGCTTTGGTGCAAATACAATCAGAATAAGCTGAAACTTCTCTGGATTTTTAGATACACGTTTCCGTTCTTGAACAGTCAGCTATGTTCTAGAAGTTTGGAGGAATATTTCATTTTAACTTCTTAAAAGATACCATCCTGAGAGTAGCACTCAGCACACTATTTTGAACTTTTTCTCCAAAATGAAAGCAAAAACCTTCAATGGAACTCCCCATGTCTGATAGAAACGGCGGTGAAGGAGGCAAAGGGGAAAGCTGAAGTGTTTTTGGTGCTTCCACAGAAATAATTGGGGATTTTTTTAGGGGGAACTTGGGTGAAATACCACACAGCAGTTTACAACTTTCCTCCCACAGCTACCAAATCAGGCTCAGTTTGGAGTTTTTGTTCTGAGAGAAGCTCCTACATTCATGTGAAGTCATGAAGACAACTGTGTCACAGCGTGGAGCATCAGGGAGGCGTCAAAAATAACCTTTTTCTGCTGCTCTTTTTGAACACCTGTGCTTTACTACTTGTTCATTGGTCTTTAATTCAAAGTAACTTTCACTGTGAGTTAATTACAGAAATGTAAAGGACTAAAGACCAGCAGCCTGTTGCACCAGTAAGTTCAAACGTAGCCTATTTTGAACGTAATTTCTCATTTAGGATGAAGTTTACACTCTACTAACGTTTTGGGCGTTGCACCAGCTAAAGTCCTCCATACAGTATATCGGCTGCCATGGCGTGTCGTTTTGAAAAGTGGGATGATGAGGAGATACAGAGGGTCCTCCCAGCTATATGACGTCTGCAACCATAGACTGCATATACGCGATATCCGCGAGAGATTAAATCCTTTGGAAAAATATGATGACCAAGATTTGCTCTCCTATGATTAACATATGTTGTAGTTGATAATTGCACCACTCGATGTCACTGTTATTATACACACACCGTAGATTAAGGATTGAGGCTGCAGTTATCACCTTACTTTAGTTTGTTTCAGCCGTTGGTCAGTTCTGAGACGATTAGGCACGAAAGATAACAATGCATCAAAAGTGGTGCTTTCCTCTGATTGGCTGCTGGAAGTGTAAACGTCATATCTGCAATGTTTTGGTTAGTTTGGACGTTACTGTCTACTAGTTAAGATGAACCTTACGTCTCCGTGGTGCAACCAAACTATGTCACAACTTAAGTTACAAACTAACTTTGTTTTAGGGAGGACTTTACACCCTAACTTAGGACTCAACTTATGCACAGGTGGTGCAACAGGCTGCAGGAACTTAAAAAAAAAAAATGCCAGTTTGTTTGTTTTGCTGCTCTGTGTGATCTCAACTACATGCATGTGTAATGGCTTTTCTCTCCATCACTTGTTGTTGAAAAGCCTTTTCTGATCAGCAGTCTCTGGTGTGGAAAAAAAAAAAAAATCAACCCCCACCTTTTCCCTGCACACACACACACACACACACACACACACACACACACATACACACAAAGGATGTGGGTCTAACAGAAAGCCATGGAGCTGGCAGGCAACAGTGTGCATTGATGGTGGATTACAGCAACAATGTGGAGTGAGCAGAAAGGGCAAGTGACAAGAAATGAAGGAAGAGTGGAGCCATAATGGAAGTGAATATAAAAGTGTGAATATATGTGGAGCATTGAGGTTATATAATGCATCACATGTTACATAAGATGGCTGTAAAGTGAATATTAAAACACACAAACAGGCATTTATGACGGACATAAAGGCTACATAACAAAACTTGTATAAGTCGAGGTTACACTTATATAATTGTCTTTATATGTATGTTAAAATATTAATCAGGTATACATTTATACACCTGGTATCATCTGTTTTAATGCGCTTTTGCACAACTTCTAAATTCTGACGTGTTATGAACAAAAGAAGGGGAATCTAAAGGTTAATTTTGTGAGCTGCATTTGAACAAAATGTAAAAATAAAGAAGTAGTTGTTGTATTTTTGTTTGGTTTTGGTGTTTGTATCACTAAATGCAGCGTTAAAGCAACAGTTGACTGAAAGCAACAAGCGACACGTTGTTGTTGTTGTTTTCATTGTTTCGGCCAGCAGCTCCCTCTCGTACTTACTTGGACGACCATCCCCTCCACTTCACCAGAAACTCCAACTTCCCCTGAAGGAAACCCAACAAAGAGGGAGGATATTTAAGGACACACTACTTTAAATTAAAGGTATTTAAAGTGTGGGTGTTTCCGAGGTTCCTACCTTTCGTAGTCGTTTGTTTAAAATGCATTCCGCATCAAAAACCTGCTCTCCTACGGCGCTCAGCTCCTCCATGTCTGCCTTCGCCCCGAGGAAGAATCCTTTATCAGAAGCCAGAGAGGCAGCTGCACGCGAGGAGTGAGCGCAGCCGGGACCGGATGTGGATGAGGGGACCTTCAAAGTAAAAGCCTGACGGAAAAAAGATTATTTTATGTAACAACTAAGTGTATTATTATTATTATTATTATTATTATTATTATTATTATTATTATTATCATTATTATCATTATTATCATTATTATTATTTTTTTAATTATTATTATTATTATTATTATAACTATTATTACTATTATAATAACTATTATTATTATTATCATTATAACTATTGCTATTACTATTATTATTACTATTATTATTATTATTATTATTATTATTATTATAACTATTACTATTATTATTATTCTCATTATTATTATTCTCATTATAACTATTACTATTACTATTATTATTATTATTATTATCATAATAACTATTACTATTACTATTCCTATTACTACTTTTATTATTATTACTATTACTGTTATCATTATTATCATTATTATTATTATTATTATTATTATTATTATTATTATTATTATTATTATTTTCTTTTTTTATTATAATTGTTATATTTGCCTATTATTTCGTTCATCTGCCAAACAATATCATTGCTTGATACACTGATATGTGAAATTAATAAACATCTCAAATATTGCAAATTACATTATGGAGACAACCTACATTTTAGCACCAAAAGTGATTTTGTATTTAACAACAGGGACAAAGAAGCGTATGGGTTAGTATAAATGAAACATGCAATTTTATGATTCTTTTAGTAAAAGTAAAACATATGAACGCTGCCTAAACTTCACAGATCTACTAACACCCTACGAACCCAGAAGCTGCTTGCGTTCTTCAGGTACATCTCTCCTCTCAGTTCCATCAGCTCGCCGTGTCACCAAAGGTAGAAAGGCATTAAATAAAAAAACATTTGCTGGTTTTAATTTTTGTTTTGATTTTAATTAGTTTTATTCTGAATCAATTTTTACTGTTTTAGTGGCTTAATAGTTTTACTCACTGTAATTTCAGCACAACCTCACTGTATTTTTCACTCACTTTTAACAGTTCAGATCCTAAACCTATTGTTTTGCTTTTTAATGTTGTTTTAATCTGCCTGTATATTTGTACCCTTGGTGTAAAGCACTTTGTAACTGTGTTTTGAAAAGGTGCTATATGAATAAATGTATTATTATTATTATTATTAAAGTGAAATCACAAGTTATTATTAAAGTTGTTAGCTTACTGAAGTCAACCATCAAAATGCTACCGCATGTAAGTTAAGTAACATACTCAGAAATTTTGTTTTTAAGATTTTTAGTATTAGCAATAATAAATATGTAACCATCTATCTTAAAAAATATATTTAATTTAGATGTTTTGTGTTCTCATAACTTTCATTTATTTTAGACTTCAAATTAATGTACATTACTTTTAAAGCGAATGTATTGTTATTTTTATTTTTTTTATTTATTTATTTATTTATTTTTACTTATTTTACTTTACAATTCGTTGTATAATATACACGAAAAAAATATATGTGAGGAATTTTCTTTAAGTTGTCCAAAACAGTCGAAGTTTGAAAGTCATAACCGGAAGTTCATATCCACGTTGCGTAACTTGGCACTTTTTTCAGGCGAGAGGCGGGCAACGCTGAATGGGTTTGCTAAAATGTGTCCCTCCGCAGCCACCGTCTGTTGATTGAACCGTTCACTAACTGGCAAAAGAGACATCACGGATACGAATCAAGTGCAACAGCGGGCCTTGCACTGAAAGCAGCTTTACATGAGTGATAGGACGCAATAAAAACAAGAACTGCCCTCTAAAACCAGGACTAACTCTAACTCCTAGTATCATTTTGTAATTTTCTTGTTATTTTTATTTTATTTTTGTTATTTTTTATTTTATTTTTGCCCTTATGTTCTACTTATTTGTTACAGTTCAATATAATTGCAATGTTTTTCTATCAGATTAGTGGTTGATTTAGAGGTTTCAGATTTCAAGAGGATCATGATCATGAGGATCAACTCACAAACATGTAAACTAATAGAACAAAATGCAATTTAGACGGAGTGTATTCATTCATAAATTTAATTACAACATATAATGAAAGTTTCAACCAAATACTGAACAAAGCAATAACTCAACTCTTGATTTTTGTTCTGCACAGTTCATTTGTTTCCTCAGCTTTGAATGAAAGCAATTCCCTAACATGGCTTTGCATCTCTTGTCTTTGGGTCCCTGTGCTGGACTGAGTGCATTTCCTTTCTTTGCACACAGTCTGAAACAGTAGAAGGGGGTACTGTGTGTGGGGATCAAAATGATGTAGTAATGTCTTTTTCTGTTGGCTGTTTGGAACTCCCCGATCTGAAACACAGGGAAGGAGATAAGACTTAGAAAAAAGACATTCTTGATCATTAACTTCCAGCAGGAAGAGACAAACCCTGTAAATAATGAACTCATCCTAATCAAATCAGTATTGTCTGATATCATGATTACAGTGGGATGAATTGAAATACAATAAAGTAGTAAATCATTATACAGAGATATCCTGTAATTGAATAATCATTTAATTTTAATCTAACAGTAATCACAGTTAAAAGGAGATTTTTCATTCATTACCTTTTATCTGTGTTCTTCTTCTTTAGGATTTTGTGGGACATCACTGCAAGGAAAACTACAACAAGGAATCCAGCCACTGCAGCCAGCCCAGTGAAGACACTTTGCAGGTAATTCATAGGTTCACCTGCAATCAAACAAAAGGAAGAAAACATTAAGATTCCAACTTTTTTTTTTTTTTTTTTAACTTCCTTCTGTAGTTTTGTGATGTTATACTCTTTATTCTAGGGGGGTATTTATTCCCAGGATCCCCCCCCCCCTGAAAAGCCCCTGCTAGGGGGGTAGTACTTTCAAAGGTCCAGGGACTTTTGGGGGGCAGGGCCTGCAATGCTGAAGGTGTCTGATTGGTAGATTAACCTCAGTGTTTTTATTCCTCCCTCCGTCCACAATAACATCACACACATCTGTGATTCACTTGATTTCTCTTTCTTTCATTAGTTTTTATTTGTTCTATCTTTTTTGTATGTGTGTGTACTTTTCAAAAGAAGAAGCTGGGATTCTCTTGATTTAGCAGCTTGTAACAGTAGTCTTTTCTCAGCCCACCGTGAATGCGTCTCCTCCCGGTGTTCCGGTTTTAAAAGTGACCCTGTAAACTGGAGACCTTCAACTGAACGTGTCAGTGTTTGTGGAGTTTGCACAGCTGTTGAAACACAGAGGGAGTTCCTGGGAATGCAAACTAGTTTAGTTTTTATTGAGATTTCAAAATATCCTCATCAGATATTTAGTCTCTTCCATGCTAACAGGCTAACTGTTGTGTTGCTCATAATGATACCTGCCTGTCCGTCTTCTTCTATGGTGTCATCTGTGATGAATGGCATTCCTCTTTTATTTTACTGCCCTCTACTGGTCTGGTGGTGTAGTGCATTTATTTATTATTCCCTCCATACATCACTGGCCTGATGTACACAATCTACCTGGGACTTCAGCCCGCAGTCGAAACACAGACAACTATGGGGTCACAGGAACCTTTTAGTTCAGGGTAAAGTAGTTCTGGGGGCTAACAGACCCCGGAACTCTTGGTTGAAATGCACCTTTTGTAACAAAAAGCTACTTAGTGTACAGGACATGCAAAGAGGTTTTATTTTGTCCACAGGGGGGCGCCACATTTGACACCAAAAGTTCCTTATGGGAGCTTTAAAATGTTTATACCTCTTTCATCTTTGCTGATTTTATGTAAAATTGAGTGTGTAAGTTGTGGAACTGGAGTCTTTAACAGCTTTGATTTAATATTGATGCCTCCATGTGACCTACAAAGAGAAATCCGACCTTCAGAGAGAAGCATCTAACTCTATAGAGTTTTTTTTGACAACTCTCTCTGGGTTGTATTATGTATTTAGAGACTCAAACCATGCAGGCTGAAGGAACCATTGTTAACTCTCTGCAAAGTTATACAGGGAGTATTCAACACCCGGTTATTTGTATCGACTGCTTGCGCCACTGTGATTATTTGCAAGTAAGGCAAACTCCTTCAAGCATTAATTGAGTTTTCCTTCCTTACCTTATACTCTATTCTCTCTAGATACTCATAATTATGTTTTGACACTACTTCTGTAGCTCATCCTTTTGAAGTTATTCCTCTCTTTCTTCAGAATAGAATATGAACCAATGGTAGAAACAGAAAGATAAGACTCTATATCCTCTTTTTTTCATATGTTTGAAAATGTTCTGTCTTAGCAGTGCTTCTATATACATGTTTGTCACCTATAAGTGCAATAGCTGTGCATTTTTGGATTTTAGAATTCATTTAAAAAAAATTTAAAGTTCAGGGCAAGACCAGCAAAGAGATAAGACCCCTTGAATCCTCCATAGAAAACACCAAATTCAACACAAACAAAAGTTTGTTGTGCCCGTGTTAACATCAGGCGCTTGGAATCAACTCCTGAGACCTCCTTTCTTGTAACCTTTTCAAACGTACACCTGATCTGGGCGCCTGATGTCTGGAATGATGGATGAATGGCCTAGTAATGGAGAAGCAGGTGCTGAAGTGACACACTTTCCCCAGCCTCAGGGAGAGACTCATTAGTCTGTTGAAAACTCACCCGGTCTAGAACTGGTAACCAGCATGTGTTGAGTGACGTTCAGGTGGCCGTCGTTGACGTCCGGCGTGATGCCCAGGATGTGACACATGAGGGCGTAAATGTTCACCGTCTCAAAGGGTCCCACCTCCAGGTTCTCGTGAAACGCTGGACCCACTGCCCTGAAGAAGGCCTTCATGTCCAGCTCCTGGTTGTCGAAGCCGTGCTCGCCTTTGTGGAACTGAACTGGAAAATACTGCAGGGACACAAACAGAAGGTGGCTTTAGTTGTAGGATCCTTCCCCAGTCCTGACCAAGCAGCAAACTCTGGTCTTAAAATGTGAAGCCCATGCAGAAGTGCTAGAACTGCAGTTCATCGAGCATCCACTAGAGGCTGGCTGCAGGAACACCGGAAACCACATACACACCCATTCAAAAAAGACGATCTTTGCAGCATTAATAAACATGTTTACAGCCTGGTGCAAAAACAGATAAGGTCTGAATAGCTAATTTCTCTCTTGGGATTTTTTTTATAATTCCTTTTTTTTAAGAGATTAAACTTATGAGTTTTGCCCATATAAGGGCATTCCTGACTTGATTGACAGGCGGGCACCCTGTAGGTGTTAGTGAAAAGGATAAAGCCCCGCCTTTTCACCTCACACTAGCTCAGACAAAGTGTAGTTGTGTTCAGCATTTCCAATATGACACCCGCCAATGATCGGCTTCAAAGCAGGGCTTCAGGAACAGATGGGTGACGTCATGGATACTACGTCTATTTATTATACAGTCTATGGTCCCAACAAGCTGTCCTATCAAATAAAAGCAAATAGCCCCCAAAATAATCTTACAGAAACAAGACAAACAACAGTTCTTGAAAGTTCTTGAAAGTCCTTGAAAGCTGCAGGGTTGTTTCTGTAGCTCAGGGGTTCCCAAAGTGTGGGTCGGGACCCCCTGGGGGGTCGCGAGACACCAATAGGGGGTCGTGAGATTTCTTCCAGATCTTGGTTTTTTTTTAAGTAATCTAAATTTGCTTACTTTACCAAGTATTGTAACAATATAGACAAAAATTGTAGTTACATTTTACATAAAACTCTGCAAATCTGTACATTTCATCAGTTTTCTGCCTTTCTTTGTTGCCAGACGACTCCTTAAGTTAGGGTTAGGGTTAGCTAAGAGTTAGCAGCACAGGAAACATCTACATGTGCATGTAGGTGAACTAATTTTGAAGTATGAAGCAACATTTAACCTCTTGGAGGGACAGTAGGGGTCACAATTCTTTGGCACCTACGTATATTTTGGGGGTTGCGGGCTGAAAAGTTTGGGAACCCCTGCTTTAGCTCACCTACTTGGAAAAGAAAGCTTCTGCAAGGGGTTTTGGATTTCTGCAAGTGATTTCATTAGGCATGCATGCAAAACCACTCCCACTTCTTCATATGCTGTTGTGATTTGCGTTGGGGTTGCAGAGTCAAGATGTCAAAGGTTAGAGCCAGACAGGACAACTGTTCTGTTGTTGGTTGTAGACCGAACCCAACACAGATGTCTATAATCCATCTCAGCACCAGAGTATTGAATAAAACAGTGGTAACTTTATTTAAAACAACAACATGCCGGCTACAGTTGCTGCTAATTTGTTTGTTTGTGCTAACAACTTAACTTCAGACTGCTTCAACAACAAGACCCGTCTGCATGAAGCTCCGCCCAAAATTACAAGGAAGTAGGGACGTCACTGAGACTTTAACGTACCACTCGGAGACATGCTGTAACCGCAGCTGCAACACGTCAACTGCTGCTTCCTCCGTTTGGGGGTTAAGGGATCTGGATCATGTGTGTGGTGTGCAACACAGATAAAGTTTGAAGCTGAGAGGCTGCAGATCCTGAATTCAAGACCTTACTCAAAGGAGAACTATAAGACATGTTGTAGACAGCTTGAAAAGACCAGTATGGGACCTTTAAAATAAAACAGAGTTGTACTTTTACACCAGAAAAAGCAGGATTGGGATGAAATTGAACTTAGAGGGGTTGTTAAAGTAGCACAACTGACTTTGGAATTACAAATATCTGCAAAATACATCTCTAAATTTGAGGGATATGTTGTTTTTAGAATATATAAAGGGTGAGAAGAGCCAGTTAACATCAATTAGTTGCTTATTTTTATACACACACCATCCCTATTTCACAACAGACATACTACTGTACTCTTTCAGCTGACCGTCTTTCAGATCTTATTTAATTTAAATCAGAAAATGTACTGCAAAATGAGCTGCAGGACCGAATTTGTTGGATTTAACTACTGGATATTGAACATTTTTTAAGCCAGCGGTTCTAGAAACAAGACCTCTCCTGCAACAGAGTTCCCACCTTACACTCTACCCTTGTTCCGTCAGCAGAGGGAGGTATAGGCCAAGCAAAAACATCCTTCCCATCCAGAAGAATAGAGGCCTATTTTCTCTTTGTGACTACTGCCAACCAACACAAATGGCTCAATAAGAATTTAAATCCAAGGGATGCATGTCATATTTGCAAACAAAGACATAGCCCTTTAATATGTGTCCATTAAAATGAACTTTGTTGTAGATGTATGAGTCATATAGGATGCCTGGTTATCTTTCAGCTGTTATGTAACATTCTCAACATGCTTATCCCTCCCTGAGATCGAACTAAGAGGAGTTCGGCCATAAAGAGAGTGAACAGAGACTAGATAGTATAGTTATGATCAGGGCCGGTCTTGACCTATAAACTGTAGATAACCCGTCACATCATAAGGGGGATCCACAGGACTGATTATTTTCCTGGTACTCAGCATTTGAAGCCATTTCATGATTGAATTACTTTAGTCTTTTGAAATACATTCTGATTTAATGGCTCTCAGCACTGACTGACACATTCAGTCGCAAAGTTACTGCACAGCGGAGCGACTGAGCGAGCGTGGAGCCAAGTGAAAATGCTAATTTTGAATTTCCGAGGCATGAATAGCTTCATGAAGCATTCGAGAGCCCTGCATGTCATCAGCCAGGCCTGGATTATCCCGAGGACATGCAAATGCACTTGATTAAAATTGTAATGTACTCAGATTAGAATTTAACTGGTTTGAAAGAGTCCAGTTTCACCATTTTGATGAGCAGAAAATACAACTTGGTATTTTTTTGTGTTTTGGTAGTCAGGCCTGGAGGACATTTCTTGAATAAACTAGGTGATGTGTAAAGACTCTCACCAGTCCTTTTTCATCTTCCTTACTATGCCAAGGCCATTCAATTAATCTCCATCCATCCATTTAACTGGGTCAGAGTAATATTGATTTAAGATAATAAATAAGTAACCAAAAGAGAACAAAAACAAGTGTGAATGATGTGTTTCCTCGCCTCAAAGTGCTGTTTTTTGGTGTTTGGCTCCTGTTTCAGAGCTTCTCTCCGCAGCTCGGCATGTTGATGGGGCACAAATGGCAAACTGAGGTAACTGTTTACTTTAAAGGGTAAATCAATAGGGCCTGCAGTGGGCAGAAAACTGCCGCAGCACATCTCTTTATGGTCTCAAACTCTTAAGTATGTTTCATTTATGGCCAAATCAAGGTCAGCGACATCAAGGACGACATCTTTATGACGTGCCTGATCATTGCTGCAGCCTCGTTAGTCAATATGCTTATCAGTTTTAGATTTGCATGACTGTAAATAAAGGCCTCTCAGGTCTCATAAATCTACGTATCCTTCTATAACTTATGCATGGTATTTTTAACACTTTTTCCAAACCCAATTCAGAGACATGGGAGAAACCATTTGAATTGGGTCATTTCTGTAGACATTTAGGGATTAGATAATGTCTGTGTGCAACCCTACAACTGTCCCACTCTCACTTCTAATGACTGCTGCTGATGCTCTGACATCGTTCCCCCTATGGCACCCCATACAAACGCAAGACCAAAGTCTGTTTTTATGTTCCTCTTTAAGATGTCCTTTAGTGTCTGTCTTCCTCACAAGTTGTTAATGTGATGCAGGTTGGTTAGGTGTAGGCAAACCTTGAGTCCAGGTCAAGTCTTGAGTCCTCGTTGTTCAAGTCTGAGTGGAGTCCAAGTCACAAGAGAAGAATCTGAGTCAAGTCCAAGTCAAACCCGGTCACATTTTATTTCTGAACATTCGACTCTGACTGCTCCTGTCAGCTAAATTGAAGATTTAAATTAACAATGAAGTGACACACCCTGCATAAATCACTGTTCCTGCTGCTGTGGAATAACTACAGGTGTGGAATAAAATCAAAAATGCCAACCAAACATCTTGGACCTAGTAGCTAAGTCACTTTGGAGGGTTAATGCTACCATAAGCTTGCTAACAGTAATGTAATCAAAGGTCAACGTAGGCTAACTATGGCATCTCACTTCACTGGACAGATGTCTGTTGAGGTCTTAGTTGGTCCTGATTTTCTCCCATAGTTAATTCTTAGGAGCAGACCAGGAGTGGTCTGACATCTCATTTGCCATCCCAGAGGCCACCCCCAAAACCTGCACTATAACCAGCTGTCTTCTCAGAGGCATCCCTTGTTTTGACTGTGTTGCAGAAGCCTGTGAGTAGTTTCCCTTGCATTTACACGTAGGACCTTCTCTTCTGTTTGTCACTTTTATATCTGACTTTGGACATACATCTTTTGGGTCAGTAGATTTTTTTTTATGCCATTTTGTTGCGTTACTTTACAAAGTAAAACTACGTACAGGAACATAACATAAAATGTAAGCAGTCAAAGTGAGAGTCAGAAATGTCACCCCTACAAAAGTCAGCGCCCCAGTTTGGCCACCCCAGTCGAAGAAGCCCGGCTCCGCCCCTAATGGTTTTCATACATATCTAACATGTATGCATGCTCTTGCATTTGTTGTAAAATCTTTGAAAGCATATCACATGATTTATGGCTTCTCTTCAAGCATCCTGGCAGGAACTGTTGCTGAACGAAAGGACATGTGAACGCACACGCAGGCGAACATATGTACCAGCCCTTGCTCAAAACTGAAAAAATACAAGGGCCTTATTCAACATAAAACACTAACTACATAACTACCTAACTAACTAACTAACTAACTGACTAACTAGCGTCCAAGTAGGTCTCAAATCAGACCCAAGGCCAGGACTTGGACCCCACCATTACTCAGCAAGTACTACACTGGCACATACTAGATACTACCTGTTCATTCAAGGAGACACAAAGTGTGGGTTACAATAATAGATAAATGTTGACTGGTTCTGGCAGATGGCCGTCCAATGAGTCTGGTCCTGCTCAAGGTTTCTGTCTGAAGTCTGTTCTTGCTCCTGTCGCCTTATATTTGCTTTTGGTGGATTACTGTTTGTTTTCTCTAAAGAGTGCAGTCCAGACCTGCTCTTTATGCAATGTGTCATCAAAAATCTTTCTTGGCATGTCTATATAGAGCTTGACTTTTGAACATATAAAACTGATGATCGATTAACTTATTGACCCTGTTGTAGACCCTGTTCTCCTAGGGGGACAGTCCTGCAGCAGTTGATCTTTGTTGCATTGCTGCAGATTGGTTTACATGGAGTCATCAGATAGCCTGGTGACTCTTGTTATTGGGAAAGGCTTGTTGTGCACAAAGAGGAAGATTGAATGTTATCTGTCAACCCACCCCGTTGATGACGTATCCCGGGTCGGCCCATAATACGATCGGGAGGATCCGATCGTTTTTGGCGAAGTGAAGACGCTCCGGCATCTCCTCCTTCTTGAACACATGGAGGTGTGGATGGGCCCCCTTCAAGGCATTGTAGACCTTGTCCAGCATCCCCGGTTTGGGCAACAGCATCCCAGAAGGGCCAAAGTCCACCAGGTGAAAGGACAGATCACGGAAAGAGAAGCCTGGGATCTTAGATAGGGTGATCTCTTTAACCAGACCGTTGCGGTACACCGAGGTCATGCCATGGTCGGCTGTGATGATGATGTTCAGGTGGTCGCTCAGCCCGTGTCTTTCAGCAGAGTCTCGGATATATCCCACCGTTCGGTCTACTTGCTTCACCATCTCTCGTCGCTCGGGGGAGTCAGGACCGTACCGGTGTCCCACGCCATCCGGCTCACCAAAGTACAACGATACAAAGTCCAGATCCAGGTCCCTGAACCAGCCCATCACCTTGTCGGAATTCATTCTCCACGCGGTCTCGTTCTTGTAGTTGTACAGGATTGGCTCCACTTCCCTCACCGAAGCAGCCTGTCCCTGGTATGTGGAGGCTGTGCCAGGGAAGTGAAGAGAGCCAGCCTTTCGGCCCTGGAAGGGTTGGAAAAAGGACATGCATTAGCAACACGCAGATGAATATGCAACAAGTTCTAACTCCCAAATCACCAAACACAGCAGCTTTGTCAGTGGACCTTAGGCTTTAATTATGCACTGTAAGGATCCTTTTTCAAATCAGAGCTTGCAGAGATGTTCTGTATGTTGCAATCAATAAGATTAAGACATGCAACATTAGTCAACACTGTAACCTGAGTAAAGAAGATACAGCTGGATTGAGATAACATATAGCAGTACTTTAAATGTCTAAAATGACATGTATCAGTGTATTATATTTAATCAGCTGTACTGTGATAACAGGCAATTTTAAGGTTGTTTTAATGAGATCTGGGTTTATTTTTCTAATCTTGGATAACAAAGCGGATTTTCTCGTGATAACAGGATCATTCTCTGGCAATTAAAGAAAATAAAACACAAAACCAAATACTGGTTTCTGTGATAAGCCGGACTATGACATGCCGTGTAGTCGTCGCCCACGCTAATGAGGTAAATAAAGCCTCTTTTGTTCTTCTGCAACCCCATAGGAAAAGAAATTTAGAGAGGAGATCTCAAGTCTTCAAGTCTTCCCCCGCTCACTACTCCCCACATTTCCTGTCTCTCTTCAGCTGTCCTGTCAAATAAAGGCAAAAAGGCCAAAAACAAATGAGCCGTTAATGAGATCTCTCATTTAAGTCTCAAATAAGACTCATGTCATGGTCTCAACTATTTCTCCTAGTGAATTTTAGGAGAAACTAATGAGAACTATTTGAAGCTTGAATGAGGCTGAAGTGAGAATCTCAATTTTGTCTCCAGAGACTTAAGGCTGATTTATACTTCTGCGTCTCCCCTACGCAGCAGGGGCTGACGCGGACTTGAGCCCCACATACTTGTGCGTAGGTGTGTCCGTGTCGCGCAGCAATTCTCCGCCGAAACACTAGAGGGCAGTGCGGTCTCTCTGGTAGCCGGTCGCCTGCTTCCGGTCCCGCATCGATCTCTGTTTACTTTCTCACAGAGATTCAGAGCGTGTTATGTTAATCTACAGCTGATACATGTTGCTGTTTATCACACAGACATGATTACATGAAGAATAGAGAGGAGGAGATGAAATACACGGCCGATGTGCGGCCGATGTCCGGGATCCCGGAAGTGTTGTAAATGCGGGAAAGACAAAGCCGCCGAGCGGACCAATCACAGGGCTTGAGGTCCGCGTCGGCTCTACGGGGAGTTACATTTTGGAGGAGGTGCACGTCAGCTACGTGCGTAGGTACGGGAGCTACGCGGACCCCCGGCGTAGGGTACGCCGTCGATTCAACGCAGAAGTATAAATCAGCCTTAAGGGCCCCACATACAGAGACTGCAGTCGTCGTTGCAGGGATCGCCGGTTCGATTCCCAGCTGGTCGACCATTTCCTGCAAGTCTTCCCCCGCTCACTACTCCCCACATTTCCTGTCTCTCCTCAGCTGTCCTGTCAAATAAAGGCAAAAAGGCCAAAAACAAATTAGCCGTTAATGAGATATCTCAAATAAGACTCATGTCATGGTCTCAACTATTTCTCCTAGTGAATTTTAGGAGAAACAAATGAGAAGAATTTGAAACTTGAATGAGGCTGAAGTGAGAATCTCAAATTTGTCTCCAGAGACTTAGAAGGGAAAGCCTTGAGCAGTAAAATTTTCCTCTGGGAGTCCAAGTATAAAAGTTCTAATCATCCAATGTTCCTTTTCCTTGAATCTACAGCTCTGCATATGCAGCGGCCTGCACTGCGGCTGTCATTTGCATGCAGTCAACATCCACACCATCCAAATAATTTGCAAATATAACCGCGGTGATCCGCCTGAAATGATTCCGCAGGCCTTCAGAGGTGTTTCGTCAAGAGAAATGGTTTCCTGTGCTGTAAACAGACAAACAGTCTCTGACAGAGATAAGCTGAAAACGGTGCGGCACAGACCTGTTTCTCCGCTGTGATCCAGATAGGCAGACTGCCATTGTCCCACCACTCATTCACAAACTGAGTCTGATAGTACGGCTTCGTCTGAGTGGTGGTTGTGTTGAACCACATGTTGTGGATTACCCCGTGGTTCTCAATGTAGCGGCCTACAGAAGAGAATCACTGTCAGTCTGCTTGCACTCATTATTCAGAGCGTGACACATTCACATTAAAAATTCTATCAACTTAACGGGCTGAGTGGCATGACGCTTTTGGACAAGGTCTTATGACCAACTTCGGAGATTAGAGGAATTTAATTTCAAGGAAGTTAAATTTTCTTTTAGCTGGCGCTGATGATTTGAGAGTCAAAATAAGAAAAAGGGAGCACAGAATTCTTCCCTCAGTCATCCAAGCATAATTATCTTACTCAGCTATAAAAGCTGTTGGACCCTGGGACATTCAATTACAACTAATTCCTTTTTCCCGTGGCTTTTTTCAATCCTTTCCCAAGCTAAACCCAGAGCTGGTTCCTACTCTGCCATGATATGCAGATCCCCTGCCAACTGGGAGCACTGTTGTAGAAAATGAAACACTTTACCT
The DNA here is from genome assembly GCF_009762535.1 of Notolabrus celidotus. Taxonomy (NCBI): domain Eukaryota; kingdom Metazoa; phylum Chordata; class Actinopteri; order Labriformes; family Labridae; genus Notolabrus; species Notolabrus celidotus. The sequence continues at coordinate 3,972,424 of NC_048291.1, forward strand.
GTCAAGAGGGTGAAGTGTGAAGGGCTGGTGATAGTGAGGTAAGGAGGTGTGACATACAGAGCTTTGACTCCATCCCTGGCCATTTTGTCGAGGTTCGGCGTGTCCACATCGCGGTCGTAATCCCAGCGGAAACCATCGAAGGAGATCAGCAGCACCTTCTGTCTCGTTTGTTTGTTTGCCGGGGCTGCAAGGCTGCACGAGGCCCAGAGGAGGCAGAGACACGCAGTCCACAACATGGTGCAAGCAGACACTTCACAGATCTACCTGGAGCACACATTTGAAGGAGGATACACCTCGTTGTGTCTCACCTCCGAAGCATGTGAGCAAAGTTTCTTCAAGTTATCTTATCTAATAGATTGCATGGACTTTCTACACGCAGCCTGATGATGTTTATGAGTGGTTTTTTACAGCTGCTTGTTGTGTTCACGCTGAATATCAACCCCCCTGTTTTGCTCTTGAGGACTGGCAGTAAAGCAGATTAATCTCCCCGGGCATCGCGGCTGTTTGTTTCCCTCTAACTCGCTTGTTGATGCTGTCTTTCTGTTTGTCTGCCGGCCCCGTCTGTGCGTCACAGTTTCCTGTATATCATTGACAATGGGGGAATGGCACTTTGATGGGTTTCACCTTGAGTTGGGATGGCGCATGATTGATCTGACACAGGGAAAATGAAGAGGAAAATGAGAGTGTATATCTCTTCGTCAGCTCGCACTACTCTCAGGGGAAGGAACGGCCCTAATAGACATATTCATTTTAGTAACCCTAATGTGTGTTTTACCTCAGGATATTTCTGGAAGATCTTTAAAATCAACATTGATTTCTACGACGGACAAACTGTTCTGACTGCGCCCTCCTCAGTGTTTCAACTCAGATCATACTCAGCTCATCCACACATTATATATCACTTTGGTTGTGATGTAATCTTATCAACGTCCATCAAATTGCGAGACAAGGTAACTCTTCAAATTGGCTCTTTATTGTGTGTGTCCTTGGCTGAGGTTCAAGGGAATCGTCCAATCTTTATGGAGATAAGGGATAACATTCATCAGCTTTCATTTACCTCATTCATATTCATTAGCTTTCCCCATATTAACTCTATACGCTCGTCGTCCAATGTCAGCAAGATTCGGAGGGAGTGTGTTCTGGACTGCTGAGACCGCCGCGTGTCTCAGATCTTTGCTATGAGAACTTTATCAAACACACACACTCTGAACTTGAGGGGCAAGCAAACTTTATCTGACCCTCTCACTCTCTGCTCAGGAACCCCGCAGGGATCCTCACAGATTCTTGAAGAAGGAAAGTCGGGATTTTTGCCGTTAGCACTCTCTGCTGCCGGTACACAACCACAGCAGCAGAACACCTCCCCCATCAAAACAACTCCATCAGGTTGGGTCCAGAACATGCACACTTAGAACTGACTAAATAAAAACAGGGTATTTCCCAAGCTCACTCTAAGCTTGTCCTCCCTACATTGGCTCCATGTGAGTGGAACAGTGAAATTGTTTTATTACTATGTTATTATTTTATCTCCCTTTGCTTCATTTGGCTTTAATTCCTGATATCCTAAATTGTACTCTTCTTTCTTTTTTACTTATTACTGACCTGTTATTTAGTTTTACACTGCATTTATATACCTTCCTTCCTTTTATCTGTCTCTTCTTTAAAGCTTTAACCTCTTGTTATTATCTGTACGTCCTTATATTGACTTGAAGGCCTCTACATATTTTATTGCTTTTACTTATTTTATCACTCTTACCTGCTTGTATCTTCTTGTAACACTTCAGCTGCTTCAGTTGTTTTTATCTCATTTTACTGCTTTTATCTCTTTTCACTGCTTTCCTTCCTTTTTCACTGACATTACATCTTTAGTCCTCTTGTTGTTTGCTTTTTGTATTGTTTGGATTCTTATGATGTTGGGTTAAAATGTTACTTTGATTATTATTATTATTACAATAATAACAAAAACAACAACAATAATAATAATAATAATAATAATGATAATGATAATGATAATGATAATAATAATAATAATAATAATAATAACAATAGCAATAATAATAGTAATAATAATAATGATAATAATAAATACTATTATTTTAAATCTAAAAATTGATATAATTATTATTATAATTAGGATAATTGTTGTTATTATTATTGTTATTATTATCATTGTCATTATTATTATCGTTAGTGTTTTCATTTTCATTACAATTATTTTCATTATTACTTTATTATCATTTTATTACTATTATTATTGTTATTATAGTAGTAGCAGTTATAGTTGTAGTAGTAGTAAAAGTTGTAGTAGTAGTAGTAATAATTGTAGTAGTAGTAGTAGTTATAGTTGAAGTAGTAGTAGTTATAGTTGAAGTAGTAGTAGTAGTAATAGTTGAAGTAATAGTAGTAGTTATAGTTGAAGTAGTAGTAGTTATTGTTGAAGTAGTAGTAGTAATAGTTGTAGTAGTAGTAATAGTTGTAGTAGTAGTAGGAGTTATAGTTCTAGTAGTAGTCGTAGGTATTGTTGTAGTAGTAGTAGTAGTAGTGATAGTTTTAGTAGTAGTAGTAGTAATAGTTGTAGTAGTAGTAATAGTTGTAGTAGTAGTAGTAATAGTTGTAGTAGTAGTAGTAGTAATAGTTGTAGTAGTAGTAGTAATAGTTGTAGTAGTAGTAATAGTTGTAGTAGTAGTAGTAGTAGTAATAGCTGTAGTAGTAGTAGTAATAGCTGTAGTAGTAGTAGTAGTAGTAGTTATAGCTGTAGTAGTAGTAGTAGTATTAGTAGTAACGGTTGTAGTAGTAGTAGTAATGGTTGTAGTAGTAATGGTTGTAGTAGTAGTAGTATTAGTAATGGTTGTAGTAGTAGTAGTAGTAATGGTTGTAGTAGTAATGGTTGTAGTAGTAGTAGTAGTAGTAATGGTTGTAGTAGTAATAGTAGTAATGGTTGTAGTAGTAGTAGTAGTAGTAATGGTTGTAGTAGTAATAGTAGTAATGGTTGTAGTAGTAATAGTTGTAGTAGTAGGAGTAGTAATGGTTGTAGTAGTAATAGTTGTAGTAGTAGTAGTAGTAGTAGTATTAGTAGTAATGGTTGTAGTAGTAATGGTTGTAGTAGTAATAGTTGTAGTTGTAGTAGTAGTAGTAGTAGTAGTAGTATTAGTGACCGCCAAGATTTCCCAACCTCCTTGAATGCATCACTCAGATGGATCAAACTACCTTTGTAAAAACAAACATATAAGAAGTTGCTTCTTCCTCTCAAGCACAGACCTGGCAACACTTGCAAATGAACTCTCTTGTTGTTATAGCAGCAGACCTAGAGCTGCTAATTAAAAGTAAACCACAAGAAAAGTAGTTTGTTTTTTAAGTTCATAACAGTGAAGTAAGCCTCTGTGAGGCCTCTGTGAGACTTCAGACTCTTGAGCTTAACCTTAACAAGAACTAAACATAAGAAAAGTGAACTAATCACGAGAGAATATCGCATTGTGAATGCTGCAAAAACAACGACCCACAAGTACCTATATGGAGCAGTTCAATCTAACACCTAAGGGAAATGTAGAAGTCAAGTTTATATGGGTGGTGACTACATCGACTGTATTGACAGATATATGGAGAGGTGTCCTTTATGTTACATACAGAATTAATAAATGTTAGTTCTCTGAAGAACCTAGTGTCAAAACAGACTGCGTAACATCTGATTCTCTGCAGTAACATTA
>NC_048291.1:3981124-3983624 GCF_009762535.1 Notolabrus celidotus
TGTTTTGTGTCTTGACGTTGATTTGATAACAATGAGATTAACATTTAGAGTGGGAGGCGGTGGGTTCTGCCTGAACGGCACAGTGAGTGTAACGTACTGTATTCAAATTAAAAACAGCAGGAATATGACGGCACTCGTTCCTATTATGATAATGCAGTTGCTGTTTCTGCAGCAGGCCAGCACTGTGTTATAAATGTGTCCTCGGTCTAGTTGCTAACCTGCAGAGTATCAGCTTTCCTCTTCACTAATTCTCTATTTGCTCTCGTGAACAGTCTGCAGAGTAAATATTACTGCTCTTTCTGTGCACAGGTTTTATCTTCTTCTGTTAAACTTGCACAGGAGAATGTAAAAAAAAAAAAATCTAGTCAATAATAAGCTAAAATTTGCTTGGTATCATATGTCACAAGTAGAGATTAAACTGTCCTTTGCATAAAAGGTTGTTTTGACCTTTAACCTTAGAGCTTAGGGTCCTACAATTTGCCCCAATATAAAAAAATGTGCATCATAAGTGGCAGTGTTTCCAAAGTAAAGACACGTTTTGTAGTTTTATTCAACATCTTAGTTATAGATATCTTGCTGTAGCATTCTAATGCCTCATAAAAAACTCTTGTGTCTTAGCTGGGATTGAAAAGCATGTGACAGTAATGCGCACAAAAAAGTTGGCACTGACCTGGTTAAAAAGAAAAGCAAAGCTAATGTTAAAAAGTTAGTTTTTCTTGTTTCACTTATTGATGAAATGCATTAACATTTGGCACAGCGGATACTCTTGTTTTGGGTCTCTTCAAGGTTTTGTGTGCAAAAAGTAAATTATGGAAAATGCCAGCCTTACCCTTCCTGGTATGATAAGCACTTAAGATGCAGCTGCATTGATCAGTTCATCCTGCAAAATAAGCAAAGCGCCTCGACTCTAGGCTGAGTCACTCAAGTGTCAGGGTAAGAAGAATAACATTCATTTGCAGGCAGACATGTGATCAAGACAACCATACAGTCGGCAGGCCCATAGTGTCTGGGTTTGTGGAGACGTTTCACTTACAATCGCTTTCCAAACAGATCAGGTCTAGACTGTTCTCTTATGTTCTATTATCAACAAAGACCCAACATCAAGACAGGATAAGATCCAGTCCCATTTTACAGACAGGACTCAGTCTGATCTCATCTCAATCCACCATGAGCAGAGCACTTTGCAGCATTTAGCAAGTTACAGTGGCAAGGACAAACTTCCTTTAACAGGCAGAAACCTCCAGCAGGACCAGACTCATGTTAGACACACATCTGCTGAGACTGTGTTGGAGAGAGGGATAGAGGGAGGTGAAAAGAGAGAGCGGTGAGACGGATAGTAGTAGTTGAAGCAGCTGGAGTCTGGCACGTCCACAGCAGCAGAGATCCAGAGGAACCTACGAGACAAGGGAGCTCAGGGGATGTAGTAAATGTAGAGCTCATGTTTAAATTACTAACACACAAGACGATACAATAGAATACCAAATGAAACATTATGATGCAGTATGCTGTGGTGCCAAATGATGTGCTTCAATATTATAGCTCAAGTATCTTGTTGGAAGTTTCTAGTCACTCAGGGTCATGAGACGTTCAATGACTCTTGTGTTAGTGTCCGTTACCTTCCTTATGACCATTGGTATGACCACTGGCACAAATCCACAGATTAACTAACTTTGATGATTGAATTTGACACGTTGGTTTTATAGTTTAACTCATGTTCCATCTGTCCATCTATAGGTATTTCGATCAAGAGTTCTGGGGTCTTTTAGCCCCCAGAACTACTTTCCCCTGAACTAAAAGGTTCCTGTGCCCCCATTGTTGTCTGCGTTTCAACCGCGGGGCCGAAGTCCTGGGTAGAGTGTGCAAATCAGGCCAGTGACGTATGGAGGAAATAAATGTAACTACACCACCAGACCAGTAGAGGGCAGTAACACAAAGACAAATGCCATTCATCACAGATGACACCATAGAAGAAGACGGACAGGCAGGTATCATTCTGAGCAACACAACAGTTAGCCTGTTAGCATGAAGAGACTCAGATGGCGCTGTTTTAGATGGTGCTATATTTCATCACAGATGGATTCACTGAATCAACACGTGAGAGGAGATAAGCGCGAGTAGCAAAGACGTTTCAACACGGCTTTAAAATCCTTTGGCACTACACCACCAGACCAGTAGAGGGCGGTAAAACAAAGACGAATGCCATTCATCACAGATGAAAAAAACAATGACTGTGAATGGTTTTTGGAAAAAGTTGAAAAAAAAAAGTTGAAAAAAAAAAAAAATGTTGAAAAATTTCTTTTTTTTAAAAAAACTTGAAAAAATATTTTTTGAAAAAAAAAATTGAAAGAAAAAAAGATTGAAAAAAAAAATTGACAACAAAAATTTGACAACAAAAATTTGACAACAAAAATTTGACAAAAAAGTTGACCCGGAGCCTTTTTTCTTTTTTTTTCCCTCAAATTTGAAATTGTGCTCCAAAGCACAAAAACATGAAAAAAAG